>NW_011350604.1:44558-105245 GCF_000735185.1 Notothenia coriiceps
TGAAAAGCTCAATCAAAGCAGCGGCAAAAGATATAGTTTTCAGTCTGGATTTGAAAGTAGTAAGAGTTGCGGACCTGCAGGATTCTGGTAGTTTGTTCCAGATAGTCGGGGCATAATATCTAAACGCTGCTTCTCCATGTTTAGTTCTTACTCTTGGAACAGAGAGCAGACCTGTCCCAGAAGACCTGAGACTCCTGGATGGTTCATAGTTATGCAGGAGATCGTTAAAATAATTTGGTCCTAAACCATTGAGTGCTTTAAAAACCAGCAGCAAAACTTTATAATCAATTATTTGACAGACAGGAAGCCAGTGTAAAGACTTCAGAATGGGACTGATGTGATCCACTCTTTTAGGGTGTGTGAGGGCTCGAGCAGCGGCGTTCTGAATTAGCTGCAGCTTTCTAATCTATTTTTTGTGAGACCTGTGAAGACACCATTACAGTAGTCGAGTCTGCTGAAAATAAAAGCATGGACAAGTTTTTCCAAATCCTGCTTTGACATGAGTCTTTTAATCCTAGATATGTTCTTAAGGTGATAGTATGCAGACTTAATAATTGTTGTAATGTGACAGTTACAATTCAGATCTGAGTCCATCACTACACCTATAATCTCCTTCCCCCTGTAAAGTAAATGTTTTAATGATCATTTTAATGGCCAGCTGTTATCATTGACATTTTCATTGCACATATCAAACACCCTGGAGTGACTGTACTGTTACGATATATATGTTTTTAGATCATTATAAAATTAACTGTAATAATGATGACCAGTGGTAGTCGTATACTGTATGTACAAGTAGGAATACTAGAGAAATACTCTTTTACAAAAATGACACAAGTCATGTGTTCAAAGTATTGGGATCAAAATAAATTTAAAAAGTACTAAAAGTCAAAGTAATCATTATGCAGAAAAGCCCATTTCAGGATCATACACAAGATAGTATTGGATAATAATTGTTGATGCATTAATTGCTTATTTGAAATACTTTATGGTTGATAGCCATCAATTGTGATTTAAATGTTTATTTATGTTGTGTGTTGTATCAATGGGCTAAAACTTAGATTTAAATAGTACAACCCTGAAGCTCGTTTCCTTGTGTGAAGAAGAAAGAAATGAAACTACTCAAGTACCACATATAAATGTATTTGGTAACTTTCGACCACTGATAATAAGTTATGGATTTTAACACATTAACCTGCATATATTTCATTTGAATAAGCAGTTTCTGAGCCTCAGTGAACTGACTTGAGGCGGTAAAGTGTGTGTTGATCTGGGATGTTGTGATCTCACACTGTGCGTAGCTCCTCTCCGCTGCATGATTGGCTTTACACATTTCTCCCTCTGCTTTTCAAAAATCACTTGTGTGACAGCAGAGCCACATGGCCGGGCGACGCCCCTTCCACACAGCGGCCATGTCCCCGGAGATAAGACACTGTTACAACTTAAATTACCAGATGGGAGTTTACTCTCCAGGCCTGAGGTCATGTTTTTCATTTGCAACCAAACGCATCGGCTTACATGTATGGCCGATTAATATGAATACATAATAATGGCCACTAGTAAGATGATTATCAGAATGTGTATAATCAGAAATAAAATATTTGAGATTATAAACATCAATTTGATTCGAGCAAGTAGCCTACATTAATGGACATGATGGGTTCAATGCGCCGTTTCCAATGAAAGCAGCGCAAATCTGTGCGCATAATGGCTGTATCATGTAACTGCACAGTCTGGCAGTTGCATGTAGGTAAGAACAACGCTAAAGTCCCTATCATGTCAAATGACTTAACACACACACACACACGCACGCACACACAAACACAAACGCACACTGTCACTCCGGGTTCACTATCAAAGCGGCACATTTGCTCTGTTTCTCCTCAACAGCCGCAGCCTCCCCTCCCTCCCTACAAACACACCGCGGCGCCATGATCTCTTTGTTTCCTTCGGGCCGAACCCGACAACACCGACACTTTCTAGGGCTGAGTCCCGTGTCTCTGAGCCCCGGACACCGCTCCGTCCTTACCGATACAGACTCCCTTCGTCACTCCCGGGCCTCCGGAGCTCCACTTTTATTCTGGCCGACACGTAAGAGCCCGCGTCAGGCTACACCTCCGCGTCACCGGGAACAACAACACGGAGATTGGAGAAGAGAAGGACGAGAAAGCAGATGGCGACACTAACCGGAAGTGTCCGATGTGGGAACGGAAAAGGCCGGAAAATACCGACGACTGGCGGATTCTAACGAAACCTTCCCGCCTTGTTAAGAGTTTGGCAAAGGTTTTACAAAAAGCACTTTAATAATGATGTAACAAGAACAACGATAATCTGGTGGATAAACAAGATGCTATTAGGAAGTGAAGCCTATTATTAGAATTTAAGGGTTGTTCGGTTCAATTTATCAAGAAAACTGTTCCCCATTTGTATTGTAGTTGAATATGAAAATAGTTATCACAAAGACCTATGACCTTATAATGCGTTTTTATAATTAATCCTGAATTGTTTGATTTAATTTATCCTGCAAAACAAACAACGTTTTAATGTTAATCATTGCAATAATTTGGATTGAAGAGTTAACATATATTCTAAGTCTACTTTCACTTTTAACGTATTTATTTACTTTATATGTTTATTTTCCTGATTGCTCTTATATACGTTTACTTAAGTAGTAATTTCAATATAGGACTTTTACCTTTAACATATTTTTTACAATCTGGTATTAGTACTTGTCCACCACATTTTGGGAGGGAAATATTGCACTTTTACTGGAGGCTGTAATTATTTGAAACACGAGTAGAATAAGATATCCGTCATTTGCCCCACAGCAGGAAATGGACATGGCTATTGGTTATTAGTGAAAGTTGTAGACATTCTTACGACAACCACCAGAGGGAAGCATGAGACCATTTTAATGATCACTGCAGCTGAAATGCAAGCTAGATATGAAGTACTTCACTTACAATTTTTTTGTTGCTTTGTAATCCTCGTTTATCATTGTGATCACCATATTTATTAAACCTTACTCGGTTTTAACCACACACGAGAAAAAGACACCAACAAAATTACCAACTGACTGATATTGATTTTTTTCTACACGCTTGCCGTTAGAAGAAATTAATCAATACCATATTTAGCCTAAAATAATTAAGAAACATAAAGTTAATAATTTAAATAATAACAACAGTCTTATTTTTCTTTCAAGCCTCAGATTGCAAAGCATCACATGAAATCTATCAGGATACAGGACAGAGAGGCAGCCATTGGGTTTATCTCCCCAGATGGTGGCGCTGTAGAGCTGAAAAAACTCTCCCACCATGTGCTTCTCAGTCTGCCTCCCCTCCTCCTCCTCCTTCTCCTCCTCCTCCTCCTCCTCCTCCTCCCCCTCCCCAACGACAGAGTGAAGAGCTGCTGGTGTGTCATCACGCAGATATGTGGAGTTTATCAAGGCAATTCCTTTTATAATCCTCCTGATGCTCGTTGCCGGTGTTTTATCTGTTTAATAGCATTTTACTGCGACAAGCCGTAAAAAACACCCTTTTTATTGTGACACCAAACACATTGTTTGGGGAATTGACCCTGCCTGGGTAATGAACAGCAGTGAATTTGCAGCCAGTTATAAAAAATCAGGAGGGGAGGAGTGTGGAGGGGCTGAAGGGGGGTGACAATTTTGACCCAAAGTCAAGAGGAGGAATATTTTACAAGAAGGGGGAGGAAGCGTGCTCCATTAGAGGTTTTCAAAAAGGCTGATATAGCTCTTCTGATTTTGCAGCAGTGACATCCATTAGTAAACGTTTTAACAAGTGCAACATGTTTAACACGTGCCGTTTTTGTCATATTTTTTGATCTGAAAAAGCGCTGAAGAAACGTAGGCTATATCAAAATGATATGGAACGCAATGGTAAATAAATGAAAAACCCTAAATAACTGAAAGATGGCAAACATAAAAACAGAGGCTCCCCATATAACATTATTCAAACCATATGCCAATATCTTGTTGATGTGTACTCATCCTTTTTAGGTGGTCATAATTAAAGACAGAGTAAAAAAACAAACATGACATGTATATTTCTTATGCTTCATCATATACAGTGAATGACAGATGGAGAACTCATGATTCTCTTGTGGGAGAACATGTTAAAGAGAAGTGGGCTCTCCATGAAATAAAACTAATTTTACATGCACACGCAGACACCAAAAGAGAACAAATCAATAGAAGCATTTGGTCTATTATCATAAACACACAGTGTGTTTGCAAGTTGGTGTGTGTGTGTGTGTGTGTGTGTGTGTGTGTGTGTGTGTGTGTGTGTGTGTGTGTGTGTGTGTGTGTGTGTGTGTGTGTGTGTGGGAAGAATGGTGTTTTTTATCTCCAGATGGTTGACTGAGACTTGGCTGGTTGGTACAGAGTTAGAGAGAGAAAAGCAGGCAGAAGGCGTCTTTTCTACTTGAGCTCAACAAAATGAGTGTGTGTGTGTGTGTGTGTGTGTGTGTGTGTGTGTGTGTGTGTGTGTGTGTGTGTGTGTGTGTGTGTGTGTGTGATTGACCTTGAGGAAGGAGGCTCAGTTGGAGGAGAGAGGGATGAGGAGCACAACTCCCCCCCCCCTTCACCTCCCCTACCCCCGCTGTGCCTCCCCCCTCTGGGTAAAGAACGACTGGCTTCTCATCCTCCTCCTGCCCTCTCTTAGCTACTTCTTTCGTTTCCTATCCATTTATTTTCTTTCTTCTTTTCTGCTTTTACCGACTCTCTCTTTCATGCTTGTTTCTTCCGTTTTCTCCTCTATTCTTCTCTATTCTCCTTGTTTCCTTTTCCCTTTCGTTTCCTCAGCTTGTTACTTTTCCTCTCATTGTTTATATATGTTCTTTCCCCTCTCCTCCCCTCCCCTCTCCTCTCCTCTCCTCTCCTCTCTTCTCCTTTCACCATTGAATGACTGTGGACTCCTCCAACAATCCCTTTCAGCAGCCAAGGTGCTCAGAGAAGAAAAGAAACACAGCCATGTCTAAAGAAAAGGAGAGCAGGGAATCAAACGCCAAACTAAAAGCTCTTTGAAAGCTTTGGAGACTGCAGGATGCCCGGGGGGTGATTTAAAAAAAAAAAAACCTGCCACGGGAAACGGTCAAAGAAGGAGGTGTCACAGTCTGTCTGCGATATGCTTCATATTCACAAAGGGTCCGAAAACAGCGCTTTGATTCCTTCACAACATTTCTATCAGCATGTTTCAATGTGTTCCAGACCGGGTTTTCTTTTATAGGATTTGGTTTTGTTCTGTTGTCCTTTCAAATAATGCCATGGACTTGGATTTGTATAGCGTGTTTGTTAGCTGCTTCACATTTTCTGTTTAGTCATTAAACTCACCTTTGTTTGAATATCTTCCGTCTTTCTCTTCCACTCTGGCACTGGCATACTCCCTTCAAAAATCGTATGGTACAGAGTAACCAAGTTAACATTTGGGTATTCTGAAAGAAGAAAGTGACACATTTTCTATTCTGATTTACAGGCAATAGCAAAACCAAGAAGACAAAACAGATGGGATGCATTTCCCTAATAGCATATTATAACTGCAGTACAGCACACAGTTTTTAAATAAGTACACCATTACAAATACATTAGGCCTACCCCAAAAAATGATCAAGTGACTTTAACCTCTGCCCTTGCAATAAGAAATAAACCTTTGCTGACATGTGTACGTTCTGCATGTGCTCATGATACCTACTTGTTCAAAGAAATCTTGTCGTCTACAAGAACATCTAGTTTCATACAATGTCCCTCAGATCTAATGCATGCCCAGTAGCCAACAATAATATAAGCTATGGAAAAAGGGATAAACTAAGAAGCTGTGCTGAGCAGATAATTACGACACAAAGCAGTCTGAGGAGCAACATGTGTTAGCATTTAGCATTTAGCACCATCTCATTAAGCACTGTGCCCTGCCTTACATTCACTTTATGACAATACATTTGAACTGGTTAGCTTGACAAACAGAGATCCAGCAGAGGCACAGTGGATGAACAGACTGTGTTGTTCGTGGGTAGCATTCAAATAACAGTACGTTGAATAAATTAGATGTTAGCTCTTGATATTTTGAAGTAACAGCCCTAAATCATGTTTGTAGGTATGCAGACTGCAGACTCTTGTGGATATGAGCAGCTGATAAACATGTATATCACATAGACCCTTACGCCTCTGCGGATATTAAATCTAATTTGCCCTTCTGGTGCTGTGTCTGTGATATTCATTGCCGAACACTATAACACATAATTGTGGAAAAACACTTTGTCGACCGATTAAAGAGCTCAAGGGTCCCTTTATGTCCGAGAGACTAAAAAATGGGAAACAATGAAAGCCAAGAACGTTTCCTCGGAAATTCGATCAAAAACAATAAAAACACAACAAATAGAAGCGAGCTTACACAAGTAGAGGGGTTCATCCCTTCATGAACAGTGACACAACTACTACTCAGCAGTACATAACACACTACTCATGTATGACATACTGTACATCTTTTTAAAATGTTGTTACCTTGAAAGGTACTAAACCGTGAAATTTGGATTTTTCGCCCATAGATCACCCTCTCTCTCTGTGTGTGCTATAGGTTTTACTGTTTACACTTGTCTATCTGCACACACACACACACGCACACGCACGCACGCACGCACGCACGCACGCACGCACGCACGCACGCACGCACACACACACACACACACACACACACACACACACACACACACACACACACACTACTCAACTCGTACCAACTTACCTGAAGCCTCGTAATTCACTGTTTGTCAGCCACAGATCTGCATGATGTGCTTGTTGAGGACATCCCATGTGAGATGGGAGGGTCCGATCAAGTCTTAAGAAGCAGAACGGTGTTAAGATACTCTCGTTTTGTCGGCTCCATCCATCTTCTCCTTGTTTCCACTGACCTTTAAAAGAGTGGAAGAGGAGACACGAGAAAAAGCGAGAGGAGACCTTTATCAATGGAGTGTATATCATAATTTTCCTCTTTGTCTCCCTTAAAAACGTGCTGTGAGTGTTCACTAACTAGACTGGTGTCCCCTGCTGCGTAAAAGCTGTTATATCCCTTCCATAATATAATTAGCTCTTCAATTATGATACCAAATCTGAAGTTAGGCAGTGATGTGTAGTAAGTAATCCTTAGAGGCAACAGATAGAAGCATGAAATATAAACTTTAAATTGTGAATGAAGTTTTCAAGTAATCCCATTCTACACTTCACTAAACCCCCCCGCCCCCCTTAGGTACTGTTGCTATGTATTTCATGCTTTGTGGTATAACACATGTGCAGTTTGACATACCATAGTTAGAAACCCACATTAGCTTTTAATAAAAAGAAACAAAGTCAACTTTTATCGGTTAAATATTACCATATGCATGGCTCCTGACAAATATCTCCTTCATGCTAAACCGCCAGGTACATTAAACTAAACAACAAACTAGATTAAGTAACATTACATTGTATTCCTGCATCTTACAGCCCCTATGAGAAAATGTGTGCACTGACAAGGAACTTGTTTACTGCTTTGCATTCAGAGAGAAAGGACATCCATCTAATTTTTCTGTTTGTGCATCCTCGATTCTACATTTAATGTCTGAGCAGAGCAGCTCCTCATTTCCCCTGAGCGGAGACTGAGTGCATGCAGAGGAGGAGTGGGAGGCGAGAGGAGGAGAGAGGAGGAGAGTGGCGGAGAGGCCTAAGCAGGGCTATTTTTATGAGGCACGTAATAAAGATATGGAGATGAAGCATCTATGTGCTACCTGAGGACCCTCTCACTGCTCCCAGTCTGGCCCGACAACCTCTCCTCTTGTTTCTGCTCTCCGGCTCCCGTTGAGGATAGGGAGAGCATGCTGAGATGAATGAGAGTAATAACCCCACTGTCAGGAGAGAGAGCGAGCAGTGGGGAGGGTCATGATGGTGTAAACACAGGAGCTAAAGCTTGCAGGTCTGCGCTTCTATTTTTACTACAGCACAGCGGGGGGGAGGAGGGGAGGAGAAAATGGGATGGAGGGAGGGAAGAGGAAGTGGTATGAAAATGGGATTTCTGCATTATTCATGGGCTCGGTAGAGGAGCATGGACGGCGGCTGGGACATCCTGCACACACACGTTTGTACTTAAATACTCATGAGGACGCTCAATGACATAAAACATTCCCCTGCCAGCACCTTAAAGATTAAACCCACATATTTTACATATTAAAGATCTACTTATCATACCTTCGTAATAAATCAAACGTGTAAGGGGTATACAGAACACATATGCATTCCATCTTTCGTTTTGAGTGAAAAACTGTGTTGAGAAGGAAAGCTGGCACTGGCTGTAATGTCTGCAAGATAAATAAACAGCTGTGAGATTTAAGCAGCATGAGTATAGTTTATTTAAATCAAAAACAATTAAAAAAAGAACATCCTTCAGTTGAATAATACAATAACATTTAACGTAAGGAGTTAGCTAAGATTTCCTGCATGTCAGTGTGTCTTACTATAAGAGCATTTGTTTGCTTTTATATTAGTAAAAAGTAAAGTCAAAATAACCCTGCATTTTGTTGCTTTTTTGTTTGTGTTTGTGTTTTTCAATTGATATTTATTTGTGTGTGTACCTTGTTCAGGTTTTTTTGTCCTTGAACCCTTTCACCTTGGTCATATGCATCTCATATTCCACAGCAAGTTTAAGGATTTTTTGATATCAATATTTGATGCTATGATATCCTTGTGTGTCTTTGTACATCTCTCCTAACCGGTTTGTGTTTGTTGATGGATGCCATATTATTTACATGGATGAGTGTCCTTCTCAGGGTTGTGTCACGCTCAGTAAAACCCTCTGTGCTGTAACTGTGCAGTTTTTCAGCTTTCTGCTCCCTCTTCCAGACTGGCAGAAAGATCATGTTTCCTCACGATTGATCTTCAAGAATCACAACACGTTTATGTTACACAAACTCACATGACAGTGAGGTTTAGCAGTGGGTTTGTTATATGAATAGGCTCTGCCTGCTAATGTAATGTATTACATATATTCCGGGGTGTCATGGAAATAAACAAAAGGACAGTACAGAACTGGGAGACATTATCCAGACTACAGAAGTAGGAGTGATGATATTTCTTTCAAGAACAGATATTTTAGATTTGCTTATGTACAAATGAAAGATTGCAAATCAGTCATTATCATATGTGCTGGTTTTATCACATGTATTATATTTAAAACTATTGATTATCTCATCTTACTCTTGGCAAAAAATGTCGGACTGTTCGTTTAAGGTAGTACATAATCTTTTCATGAGGGCTTTCTTCTAAGTAGTGATATCAAACAAAGATTTCAGCTGGCATAGACAGGAAGAGTCTTGCACCGCCTGAACTGCAGTCTTGTATTTATTTAACCCTGTTGTGGGACGTTTCACGATCTATGATTTATAGTTGGTTGTGGTAAAACTGTGGCGTTAACCTCACTCACCTTGGCTCACCTCCATTCCACCCTGGGACCTGAGCAGGCAGCAGCAATGTCCTGCAGAGATGCAAAAGACAGAGAATGAGAAAGACACAGAGACAGAGGAGAGATAAACAGAGTTTGTGAAATATATCTGCAGCCGCTCGGCTGTTGGCCAGGATGCTGCTGCTGTAACGCCCTTAATCTGACTGGCAAGGCTTGATGCTGATCTGACAGCTCCTGCTGATGAACTGTGGAGAGAAGGGAAAACACACACACACACACACACACACACACACACACACACACACACACACACACACACACACACACACACACACACACAATGTTGTTGTTGCAGCACCCCCAAATCACAAAGATCTAATCCAACAACATCATCTGATCGACATCATCTGTCTGTTTGCAAACTGCGGGCACGAGTCAAACTATTACAGTACAAGCCCTAAACCACAATTACTAAAGTAAATTAAAATAAAATAGTTATTTTTTGCTATAACTTTACAAAGAGGACCTAATTTTTGAAGTCGTTTACAATAAAACAAACACAAATAATTGGCTTTCACACTGAAGAGCTCCAATGCCCACTCACACACACCAGTTTGGGAATTAAGTGCATTGCTCCAACCTTTAAAACTCTACTGCCTCTTACGTGTTAAACATGTCGCCTGATATGTGACAAGTTTTGACGTTTGAAGGTGACACGTCGTTTCGGTGTCGTGCGCCTGCTCGGCAGCTGGTCACTGATGAGCGTGTTGCCAACTGATGCCAGAGAAAATACATTGGAGCTGATCATCAGAGCGGAGAGCAGACGTATAGATGTACATCTTCATCAGTTTGTCTCATCTTTCTGTCAGACATTTTCTCCTGTGTTGTCACTGTCATATGAAGGTGGCAAATAATGATCATCATCTCCATTTTATCCCTCATATAAAACCTGATTCCTTGTTCATATGATAATCGGCTTACTAGAGAGAGCTGGATGTAACCTGATAACTTAAATACATGTAAACAAACATCATTTACACATTCATCCATCTGATTAACATCCATCAACATTCGCACTCTCAGAGTAAATGAAACTGTGTTCAGTGATTATGAATCCACCAGTAATGCCAGCTTGATTAGACAGCAGAAAACATAAAGGGCTAATTAGTCTATAGAATAAACAGGGATTAGAGAACTGTGTTTACTGATGTTTTGCTGTAAAACACTTTCCCTTTAATCTTGTAAAAGTAAACTGATAATGTAACATAAAGCAGAGAAAAAAAAAAGATCTATAATCAGTACTGACAGACTCAAAGCCCTTTGATACTGTGTGGTATGTTTCTTTGTGTGTGTGTGTGTGTGTGTGTGTGTGTGTGTGTGTGTGTGTGTGTGTGTGTGTGTGTGTGTGTGTGTGTGTGTGTGTGTGTGCGCGACTGGAATAGCAGGTGACTTGTTTTAGCGCTGAGCCCCATAGTGCTACCTAAAATGGAATAAATATGTGTGTGTATGTGTGAGTGTGTGTGTGTGTGTGTGTGTGTGTGTGTGTGTGTGTGTGTGTGTGTGTGTGTGTGTGTGTGTGTTTGTCTAGCTAATCATGTGTGGCTGAGTGCACTCAACAACAACAACACCCCATCACCAGACAGACAGGCTGGCCGGCAGGGACCCCTGTCCACCATCTGTGTGTGTGTGTGTGTGTGTGTGTGTGTGTGTGTGTGTGTGTGTGTGTGTGTGTGTGTGTGTGTGTGTGTGTGTGCGTGTGTGTTCGACTGGTAGTAGTGATGGTCTGGTCTCCACCTGTCCCCCCTGTCATTACCCAGGAGGTGATGGAGGGGAACAGAGACAGAGCAGAGGGAGGAGGAGGAGCAGGAGGAGGAGAAGGAGGAGTAGGTGAAAAGGGGAGAACAGTGAAGATAAACAGAAAAAGAAAAGAGACAGAAAGAGCAGAGACCTCAGTGTGACATAGTCGCAGGTGAAGAAACCAGAAAGAGACATTGAGAGACTGCAGTAAAGACCTGATGTGACAGAGACAAAGAGACAGGATGCGAACCGACAGACTGTGATGTGGATGTGAGTCAAAGGAAGGATCAAAGAGAAACGATAAGGGGATGGTGAAAGTAGTGAGAAGAAAAAGAAAGCTAGCAGCTCTAAAAAAGATGAAGAGGCCCAACAGTCTGTTAAAGCGGAAAATAAACCCTGGAAGAGCAGAGCAAGTCCGATGTTCAGACAGCCTGATGACAGAAAGCTGTGAATGTGACAAAAGTTAAGCTGTTGAAATATGACAAAAATAAAAATACATATTAACTGAGAACTGATAACCCTAGCTATGTAAGAAATGGTACCAGCAATTACACAAATATTTAGAAACAACTGGCCGTGAAGGAAGTGTAACACTGACATTCTTGTTTTTGTATCAATTGATGAAAGGGGGCTTCATTTATCTTCACTTAAATGTGGAGTTCCTCAAGGCTTAATTCTCGGACCCATTTTATTTCCCCCCGAACGCTCTTTCGGATGACATTATCTGCTGGTTTGGTTGTGAATACTATCATTGCTAGGCTGATTCTACTGCTATAAAGCCTTATGCCACACTTTGACCCTTAACATTTTATGTTCAATGAAATGGCATGCGCAGTAATGCCTGCACTCAAAGCCGTAATTATATCAAATCAAACAAGTTTTATTTATATAGCACATTTTTAAACGATCTTTGGTCAAGCCAAAGTGCTGTACATATAATAAAAAATAACCTACAGTAAAGACACTTTACAGCAAATACAACAGCACCGTTTGTGCAGAATATCACGCTACAGAAGTTCTTGAAATGTCCCTCAATATTTTTCAGCAGTTCAAAGTTATTGTTGATGCTTTTTGGGGCTATTTTTTTGTGACTCCCTTAACACAGGGTCAAAACAAATGTCTTTTTTAATAATATAACATTACAGAGTTGAATGCTTTTGCAGATACAGCCATTTTCAGTATCTGATTTATTGTGAACATACAATACAAACAATAGGTTGCTGCTACTATATTTCCTCTCTGACTTGACAAGGATAGCCTAATAGTTGACCTCAATGTCTGCTTAACTGACCATATTAGGATTACAATGAAAGCAGTATCTCTTTAGCAAATGAATGCATAATGATACTGTTTCTCTGGATATCACTGCTGCCGGGCTGTTTCTGTGGGCGAGGGCAAACATTGCATGGTGAATATGGTTCTTGCATATTGGTGTGATGAAGCAGTTCATTGTCCATCTGCTTGTTTTAAACTCCCTCCATATGGAGGAGCAATGCACTCACAGAAGAGATAATTCATTGTTTCCTTGAATTCAATCTTGCTTCACTTGTAGATCCATAAAACAGTGATACGATACCAAAAATGTTTCTGTTTCTGACTTTGTGACCACAGTAATTAACACAGTTTTTTTTGCTGTGGGTGAAATACAATCCTAATTATTTTAAGTTGCCCTTGTTAAATATGTAATGCTGATACAATAAATGTTAATAAACAGGATTCTTTTAAACAATTTATATCATTTGTAGCATAAATATGTCAATAAATAAATGGTTGAGTTTTTGGATTAAATACAATCAAATATTAAGGATATAATACACATAAAAGGGTACGAAATGTAATGTTTTTAAGAGCAGATTTAACCACGAACTCATATGCACTTTGTTTTTCTGATCTAGGGGGTTAACACAGGGTTAAATCACACAAACACAAACACACACTTCCAGGAACCCTCCTGTCCCTCAGGCTCACCAGGATTCAGATGTCATGAGTGTATTCTCCCCGGATCAGTGGGAGGTCACGGTAATTAGCACATTTCACACTCGTCTGCCAGCATATATACACACACGCACGCACGCACTCACACACACACACACACACACACACACACACACACACACACACACACACACACACACACACACACACACACACACACACACACACACACACACACACACACACACACACACACACACACAGTCACTGAGACATGTTAATTAATGACTTAAGACAACAGAAATGAGAACCACTCAGAGTTTTTGGTTGAGGGTTACAAGCTTGTTTATGATTAACTGTTAAAGTGAACAGCTAATGTTAAAGACTCTTCATCTCCCCATTGATATTGTTGAAGTTTCATATCACATTTGGAGTATTCTGAGTCATTGGCAGGGTATCCAAACGTAGACAATGACACTACATCTCTCTCTCTCTCTCTCTCTCTCTCTCTCTCTCTCTCTCTCTCTCTCTCTCTCTCTCTCATTAATAGTCTCCCTTAAGGTACCCCTCTCCGCTGCTCTCAGTTTCCCATCAAAAACAGACGAGTTAGTTTCGGCTACACTTTGATTATGCTAAAGAAACATTCTAATTAAAAAAAATGCATCATCGTAAAGCTATACAAAACAAACAATGTCATATTAATTGATGTCAAAGCGCCAGTATGAGCTGATATAAAATATAGGCAGATGATATTTGCACCCGGTTGAATATAGTCAACAATGCTATTTGCACCAGGTTTTTTTTAATGTATAGTATGTATGTATGTTTTTAATGTATATCTGTTTAAACTCTGTTTTTATATAGTTACATTATAATATATGCACACTCCACATAGGAAAACCTTTTTGGTATGATAAGACAATGCTGTTAAAATGCCAATTTGTATTCATTTAAATAAATAATCAGCACGAGTTTTAGATGTGGTTCACGGGTAACTCGCAGATATAAATCATTTGCATACAAAATATGTTGCGTACTTATCAGACACCTGCAAACCATTCAGAATCAAATAATGATAATAACAAAAAAATAATTCTCTATGCTTCTGTGCCATTGCTCTAAATTACTTTTCAAAGCTGTTACTAGGCAACAGTCAGATTCCACTTGTTGCGGTTATAATTATTCCAAGCCCGACAAAGATAATGTTGACGCAGAGGTCTAATTAAAGACTGTTTTGTTGCAAAATCTAATCTATAGACAATACATAAATGGTAAACACACTGACTCACTGTGTGAAAACAATGCAGGCTTAGCTGTTTTTATTTAACTGCCTGTGCTCTAAATCTATGTTTCCTACCCCAAAATGATAAGGGATGAAAAGAAAAGGTCCAATTATCCTGTGGTGTGAGCGGGATCAAGTCTACATGAAAAAGGTCAAATTGCTTTTTGACTACAACAATAAACTTTGTTTCTAAAAAACACACCCAAATTCCCAAATTACCAAAAACCAATGGGAAACTGAAAGACACATCACCCTAACCTGGCCTTGTTTCAATATTGAATTTGGCAGGTATTAATATAGGTTTTTTTTCTTTCCAGATCTTATGAAACAATGTAATTGAGGCTCCTTTCTAAAGTATCTGCCTTGATATCAACAACTCAAGTTAATGCAGGAAGATTAATTTAGAAATAAATCAATAAAAGATGGCAGTTTTGGCCCTGATAAGGTGTGTAATTTAACCAAACATAAACTTCAGCCTGAGGCATTTATAATAAAGGCAGTGGTTCCCAACGTGGGGGTCAGAATGAGGCAGAGTATTCGTTTTAGTACGTAGCTTAAAACACCACAATGCCTTTGTACACCTGGGCGGAGCTGCTAGCATGGCTGTGGCCTCTTGTGTTTGTTTTTATAGGCAATGTATCTCTTCGATCATAATGTAAATCCACTCCGCACTACTCCTGAAGACAAGCGTTATTCCTTCAGTTTGAGCATCTTGTGTTTTGATCACAGATGATCTCTCTGTGAGACACGTGTGTATAAAAAAACTCTGAATAAAACATTAAACAATATCTATTGATATTGAAAGCCTCCATCCTCAAACATGACATTATTATGAGACTATAAACATCAACCAACCCCTCCTCCTCCTTCTTCTTCTTTGTGCAGGGATAAAGCCATGTTGCTGAATTCTAGGCATGCTCCCTCATTGATCCGTCTTCACTCATATTGCTGTGTTAAATTGAGTGTAAATGGATGGCACGGAGCTGTAACACAAAAGGTCGGAGGTCAAACCCTCAGGATCCTAAACAGCCTCAAGCAGCTGCTGCTCCCTTTGACCTGGGGACCTTGATGAAAGAGGTTTGGAGGACGGAAAGAAAATGAGGAGGACAAAGGCAGGAGATGGAAGAGAGAAGAGACTGACGGACAATACATCAGTAATGCACCTTCAAACAAACATGGAATACAGTCTCTTTCATGCATAATGACACTGGTACGTTTTAAAATTAGGAGTTGGCCTTCAATCAACACTCAGCGAGCAGATTACACCCCCAAGCTTTTCAAAGAATATTCTTCCCGGTGAATGGATGGCCTTGCTTTTCAGCGTGCAGAACTGAGCTTTTTCAAAACACTGTTGAAAGGATGTTCACCTTCAGATCACTGTACTCGTGGTTAAAGCATTTACTTTGGATGTATAAGACAAGCCAGAGACTCTGCTATACTGTCTGCTGAATAAACATCACACCTCCTACTGATTGTTGAAACTTGAAGTAAATCACAAATGAGTACTTTTTGATAATATACAGCATACAATATATAATATATAAATATGTTTGGACTTCTTAAACTACAGCAGATCAAAGTTTTTTAATTCAGCTAAAATATATATTTCTATATTTCTTCTAGTGGTTATTGTTTAGGTTTGTGTAGCCTGTAACCTGTATTATTCTGGTTCACTCTCACCTTTATAGTTTAGTTTCTGGAACAGCAGAAACCTTTTTCCAGTGAAAAGGTTTAAACATCTGACTGTGAACATACCTGGACCAAATGGCAAATGTAGCGACAGTCCAGTAAACAAAGTGGACTGTTTAGCTGCTGAAGAGATAGACATTTGTCTCGGGGTGAACAAAACTACAGCAAAAGGAAATAGAAACTAGACTTAGATTCACGTGGTCAGAAACATGCCTCCAAATGCTTGCTAAAATCCTTAGAAACTGCTATTTTCTTTTGACCTGTTTGCCATATCAATTTCAAAGATCATTGTGACAAAACAAAACAGCTACTGCAAGTTAACGGGACTTTCCAAGAGGCCATGATTAACGAACCATCCTTAAGTTTGCCAACCCGCAGGCAGTCCAAACAACAAACCCAATACAGGAAGGTTACACTATAGGGACTCAGATACTGTCATGCAACAATAGCTGGAAAGCTACAGCAACAAAGCAAAAATAAACTACCTAGCAACAAGGTGTGGGGGGCAAAGAGCAGGTATTTATACTGGATGAGGTAATGAGGTAATGAGGAGCAGGTGTGCAGGTGGGTGGAGATGAGGTGACTGGGGAAGGTGGGGACACGCTAAGGGCATCTGGAGGACAGGGTGGGGGGGGGGGGATGAGAATGTGTGGAAAGATGCTGGAGTCAGACCCAGTAGACCCAGATGCGTCGGGCTCTACTGCACCGAGATATCTCAGAAATACGTAAATGTTGTGTGGAATATTCTTGTGTCCTCTGAGTGTTCAAACCTAATGGTAAAAACATTACTCATGCCTAAGTTGCCGCAAACAGATATTCTCGGGAACAAAAATGAAATAAGTTTTAATTGACTGATTTGTACGGGACGAATATACAGTATGGCATTTCCATGGCATGTTGATCAAAAACAAGCTGCAACACTCTTCTTCCTGTTTCCTGTTGCAAGCTAATGTTATACACTGTAAATGTAATTTGACTGTAAGTTGACTGCACGGAAGACCCATGAATAAAATATCTACTAAAGGGAGAGAGAGATAAACATGTTGAGCTCTTTTAGACACATCCCATTATCTAGGTTCTGTGTATATCATTAAAAGAAACATTTTGTGGCATTCCTGCGATTCTGAGCATCAAAATGATTTTAAAGCTGTTATTTTTGTAGTAGTTCATCATGTTGCTTTAAGCTTTGAGAAACCAATATCAAAATGCATGAACACTGTTTCACACAAAAACTGTGCTTCCATATGTAGCCACATTACTGTCGACATGGTATATTACCGTGACTGCAGCGTGGGTTCATCCATGACTTGTACAGCAGTGTAGCTGATTAAAGAAAAGGAACTTGTTCACACACATGAACCCTTTAAAGACCGCTGCACTCCAGCAGCGTGAGGCATGGAGTCAGAACTCAGAGCAAGGTTACTGAGCTGCAGGAGTATCATACTGGTAATTACTGAGGCAGTTATACACACACACACACACACACACACACACACACACACACACACACACACACACACACACACACACACACACACACACACACACACACACACACACACACACACCGTACACACTCAGGCATCTGACATCGGCAACTGGTGCCACCGCAGCAAGCAGCTAATTGGATCATTGTCTGGAAAGGGGAGAGGAGGAGCGAGGGATGAGAGGAGGAAAAAAGAGGGGAAGCAGGCAGTGGAGAGAAAACAGATTAATGAGACCAACAGCTCTCAGAAGACTGCTGGGCAAGGTGAAACCCACCAGGGATAATAAGCGCTGTAGATTCATCTGTTTCCATCGAAACCAAAACAATTTATATTTATTTTTTAGAATAATATTCTGATGATTATAGTATGCAATCTTTCGTCATTCGGCCTCATAAAAATAAATATTAAAATGTCATGGAAAGTTTCCCAATTACTTGAAAGCTCCATCAATCAATATCCTGCAGTGAATACATAGACTCACCCATGAGGTCCCACATGTGTGCCCAGGACCCACAGAGATTTAGCAGATAATACTTGCAGCTCTTTGGAGCTTGTAAGCCTCTAATAACTTATAGTTTTATTTTTGCAGCACATTTACAGTTCGGTCCAGTCTCATTAACCTTTATGCAGCAGCAGCAAACAATCTCTGATAAAGCCACTGCACATAAACAGCAGACCAGTAAGAGACAAGCAGGGGAACATAATGGAACATTTAGCAGCTAAAGAGACAGATATTTTTCACAGGAGTTTGAAGAGACCAAAAACGGAGCTACAAGAGACAAAAACACATTAGCCACGTGGTCGGAAACACATTACTGGATGTGTAAAAATGTAGCTGTTCGGTAACAAGTTTGCCATGTTAACTTTAAAACGTAATGATACAGTATATCAACTGGATAAAGCTACACCCACATGGCCAAGAGAATCAGTAAGTACATGTTTAATCTGACTTTAAACAAGACTGCAAATTAGGTTTTCTGTCAGCACATTAAACTCATCCTCTTTCTATAAATGGATAGTAGTTTATTCTATAAACAGACTTAAAAAAAAACCTTTCCCTGAATGGCTGACCTGTTTTTTTTGTCACAACAGGACACATGTGTTGATATTTATTGTTGCTGAATAAAGAGGGACAAATTGGTGTATGTATGTGTGTGTGTGTTTATTTGTGTGTTTGTGGGTGTGTTTTTACTGGAAGCTGTGGCTAGGGGAAGAATGACTCATATAGATAGTCTAGTGAGACAATGAGGGCTGCTGGAAGATATCACTCTGCATGTGTGATCATGTGTGTGTGTGTGTGTGTGTGTGTGTGTGTGTGTGTGTGTGTGTGTGTGTGTGTGTGTGTGTGTGTGTGTGTGTGTGTGTGTGTGTGAGTTCAGGCTTCCTCTTCCTTTTCCCTTTCCTCAAAAGGATGCACCAGGTGCAAAAAAGCACACAGAGAACTGAAGGGTATACAAGAGAAAAAATAATGAATTACCAATCTGACTTTTCATCCCAGCTATCCATCTTCAGTTCCTCCTGATTGATTATTTTATTGGAGTTCACTTCATATACCTTTTTTAGTTTTATAAATTGTCTTTAAAAAAAAATTACAACACATTAAGGAAGCTCTTCCTTTGTTTATGCATGATGCATGCAGGAAGTGTGAGGACTCATTACAATATCAGACGAATATGAAATATGAACTGATCTGCATCATTAACCATTGAGCTGAAAAATTACTAAAAATATTAACAAGATCTTATAAATCATGCCGCCCAAAGGAAATGTTAATGAATATTAAACGCCTGAGGGGACAATTAAATGACTAGTTATTAACACCGTGAAGTGACAAGTCTCAAATGCAGCCAGAAAAAAATATTACTTGATTGTTTCAAACAATAACTTTTCTTTTTGTTGTTGTGGATATCTCTCTACAGTATGTGTGTGTGAACGAGGACAGGGTCTTATTGTTCTCCTCTAAACACCCTCTCTGAGTGACCGTCTTCCTGTGAGGAGAACCAGGCCCTTCAGCAGCTCGCAGTTCACTCTTTTTATACCGTTTCATGTTTGATGATTACAGACTGACAGAAAGGACACAAAGAGCTCCAGGCTTTTAGCATCACGGACAGTCCGAATCCAAGATGCTCTTTCAGGTCTCTAATCAAAGGCAGGACTATCATTACTAACTTTTATCTGGGGAGAGTCGATAGCTTGTTTGATTAAAGGAAAATTATTTCTATGCAACCAGTCTGATTTGTTGTTTCTGGCATTATTCCGTCTAGTTACGATAACATTTTGATGTTGTTAAGGCTCTGCTTAGAGGCAAATAAAGTGCAGCATAATTACATGTCCTAACAAAAGCCATATTTCTAGCCTGTTTGTACATCATCAAATGTTGCTAACAGAGCTCCACAAGCTCGGAGGTGATAGATTTGATATATTTATCTGATGTCTCTATGTTGGTTTTCAATTAAAGGGATCGTTAAATGTTCCCATTTGTGCAGCTTGTGGTCATAAAAGTAAATTGCTCACAAACTCATCTTTATTATAATGGAGTTTAAATTCTACACAGTAAATAAAGTACACCGGAATTAGCCAGAAACTTTACAGATCTAAAACCAGTTCACACTGATGTACCATGGTTGTGAAACTAGATGCCTCGGAGAAAAAGCCAGTGTTTCTGTGACTTGCTTTGGCTAATAAACCTTCTTGTGTTCATTTGTATACAGCAGAAAGTACAGGACAATAGATCACACTTAAAAGGTTATATGATACACTAATGACAGAACTTTTGGGAACGCTTTATTGCCCGAACGCTCTTAATAATTCCTCAGCAAGTTTCCTGGATATAATTTGCTGCTAAGGGAAATAGGAATTTCTTTGCAAGAAAAGCTTAAAATGAAATCTCAATTTGTTATGCTTGCCTGAAGACACATTTTCCTTTTTGCTAGCTGACTTGCTATACTCTGACTAAATGCTTTGTATAGAAAGTATTTGCACAGCCGGATATCCAAACCATTAGGCTACTTTGAAATAATCAACTGGAATTAACTGTACCAATTAAACTGTGTCTCTATTATTCTTGAAGAATAAATGGCACATAATGGACGCACAATATCTTTGCTAAAGAAAAAGAAAGAAATAAGAGGAAATAGGAAACGGCTCAGAAACTAGGACACTATATTGGACACTCCAGTAAAATAACACCAAAGAGCAATATAAAAACACCTATTGAACACTCTATTACAAAACTATCAGGAAAATGGTTTCCTGGAGTGGAGCTAAGGCCAGATGCAGTATTTTCAAGCTCGTCAAAGTTTTCCAATTTCTGTGGCAGAGTGCACTTTGGAGACATGAAATCTCAAAATTGTGAGCTTAAAATTGTTTAGTGAATCAGACGTTGAAAGGATATCAAGTACTCTATTGCAGTAAACCTGTTTTATGTGAGCAAGGCAGCTGATAATCTACAGCTGTTGAATAAAAATGAGAGAGCATCCACAGGAAAGGCAAAGAAGACGAAAGAGGACGTGGCTTATTCTGGTAAACACTGTCTGAACTGATGTGCAGTGAGACGGAAGAGGAGAAAAATAGAAGCTGCTGTCAAAGATAATGTCTCTCCCCCTTCCCCACTCTCTTTCTCTCGATCTGAGCAGGCACTGAATAATTTAAAGCTTTACAGTACAGCCGGTGATAAAGTCAGCCAAACGGCAGCAGCTCTGACTGAGACAGAGGCAGACGAAGGTAGAAACATCACGGCTCGATATTTGACTCTCTGTGATAAGCAGAACATACAGCACTCATTGTCTGCAGAGAGAGGACCATTTCCTAGATTACTGTTCCAGATAAAGATGCAATGTAACCTGATTACATCTCAATTCTACGATGTAATTCAGGGAGGCTGACGCTGTGTGTGTGCATGTGTGTGTGTGTTCCTGCTGTGAAACCCTGAATAGATATTTCCTTAAGAGGACAGTAAGATAACGCAAAACAAACAAGACACAAAACACCTTTACTGGCTGTTGTGCTCTTTATATTACGTCAAAAAAAAAGCAATACATGAGAAAAATGTGGGGAAAACTATTTTAAAGCATCTCAACTAAATGGTAAAATACCCTTGCCATTCCATCTTTTTCTCAATGTGACATAATAACTTTTTGAAATTGTGAGGGGATGTTAGAATTGGTTATACTTTACTATCTGAAAGTTTAATTCTAAAAACTAAATCCAGCTAAATTAGATTAAGCCAAAACGAGGGCTTAATGTGGTTTAATATGTAAGGCATATACTGTAGTTGGAAGTGATAAAAACCTTTTATTGTCTTTGAGTCGGTATTAACTTGAAAAAAAAAAGTAATCAACGTGGATTTGTGTATTTTAAACTAACAAAAAAACATACACAGTGTCAGTTGCAGCACAACACAGGGCCTAAAGCCCCTGTCACACTGTCCCGAAATTGACACCCGATGGACACACGATTAAGGAAATGTTCAAATCCGGCTCTGATCGTAACAACATCGGGCCATTCGTGAGGGCATCTTAAGCCATCGTATGACCGCCGGTGGAGTTTCTCAGGCTCCGGCAGCAACTTCGGGAGCGGTGGCAACATCTTTGGCATCACAAAGCATTGCCGAAGGACCTTGTGAAGGTTCATTTTCGTGTTGACTTCGTGTGTCCATTTTGCCCTTCGTAAGGCATTCGTGAGGGCATCTTAAGCCATCGTATGACCGCCGGTGGAATTTATCAGGCTCCGGCAGCAACTTCGGGAGCGGTGGCAAAATCTTTGGCATGCCAAAGATGGCTTAAGATGCCCTCACGAATGGCCCGATGTTGCTACGATCAGAGCCGAATTTGAACATTTCCTTTATCGTGTGTCCATCTGGTTGTTTTATTGCACAACAAAATAATGTAAACATATTATGTAAATAAACCAATTTGTGTTCTGTGAAACTAAAAAGGATATAATATAACTTAATATCTTCTACATATAAAGACGGAGAAAGTAAAGAACAAAGTCGGAAAATATCAGTACAGTATCATAATACTTTAACATAATTGTTTGTGTTACTTTCGTTGCAGTTGTATGTCTTAAATGTAATGTAAATGTTGCCTTCGTGTGTGGTTTGGGGCCATCTTCGTGCGAAATTCACAATTCCATATTCGTGTGTCCATCGGGTGTCAATTTCGGGACAGTGTGACAGGGGCTTTAGGGACACACGTCTAAGAAGGTGTGACTACATTAGAGCATGCTGCTGCAGTGTAATGTCTACGCTATATATGTATTTTGTGAATGTATCTGAATTTTACTAAATAGTTCTATATCTAGCAGAGGAAATAATATTTAGTGTTATATTTTAAGTTGTATACATTGACTTGAAATTGACTTGAATTTCTTGATTTCAGCTCAAGTAAAAATGACGTATGGGAAGTTTTTTTGTTATGCACAACTGACCATGAATTTAGGAAACTTTTTCTCGTTACATGACATTTAAGAACTCAGTTTATTACAGGAAACCGTCCACAAGCTGGTAAGCTAATGCAGCACTATGTACGTGTGTGTGCGTGTGTGCATGCGTGCGTGAGTGAGCTACTGAATTGGAGTGAGGAGGAAGCAGAGACTGACAGGGAGACAGAGATTAGCGGCGATAGCAGGCTAATGTGTGTTTGACCTCCTGAGTTGCTGTAAGCGGCAGATAAGCTAAAGACTTGATTGTGTGTGGACCTCCGCAGACACTCGCTTTAATTAGTTCATCTATCTGAACATGTAAAGACAGAAGTTACACAGTCCACTTCTCTTTGCTCCGCTGACCCCAGGAGTCCAGACTCTTGAGCTTTGACCTCTGCAGACTAAGCTGCTGAGGCCCAGATAAGTTATTGTGCCTTTCCCCACTCAATTAACATCACAATGCATGCAAGCTGCAGAATATATAATGAGAATATACATCTTAGGAACATTTTTGGTAAAGAATCGTGCTATTTTAGTAAGAATGGGAATTACTTAGCTCAGTAAACATTCAGGGAAACGTTATTTCTGTGGCTCTATCATGAAGCGTTCAAGTGTTTGAAGTGCAGGAAGACAAAGTCACAACTAATCAGGGTTTCCACCTCCAGAAGCTGGCAGGAGCTGTATTGAGGTTGGCAGCCTGGAACAACCCAGAACACCAGGAAACCAGCGGCAGAGAAACACACCTTTCCAAGAGCAACAAAGAGAGAGCTTAGCGTTTCTGTTATGTAGTACTGTTTTATGACAATAACTCATTTAACTTTTTTAAATGCAGATGGACGATGTCTCACTGTCAAATAAGGTTTAATTGTAGACCTCATTTACCTTTAACATGATTCCTTCAGAGAGGATTTATTTCACCTTTGGAGCAGACGTACTTCTTTCACTTCCTGGAGGCAGTGGCTGTGTTTCTGTGGGAGATAAGGTCAAATTAGTAGACATATTTTTTTAACTTGTAAATCAATCAACAGTAATTCACATTTAGTGGAGCACTTTAAAAGTTATTTGTTTTTGTTCTCTCACCGTTAATATCGGATTGCCATACTAAAATCCAGAGTTATGAATTACAGGTCATGAAGCATATGCAGATTTTCGGCATTTAAGAAGCGGTCAAACTCATGAATTCAAGGAAACTCTTCCCTCTCATAATTGCTTGTGGCAGTTACACGATAACCTAGAAATTAGGCTTAAAATGATAGTTTTGCTAAGCTTGAATAATGATTAACCCAACAGTGAGGGACACTACACACTAAAGTAGTAGTACAACTGGACCTGGATTTATGTCCATATTGAATGATTTTGTGCCTCATTATTGAAGGTCATGCTAGTGTGGAAGAACGTGCCTTTTAGGAAGTAAAGCGTTAAGTATGTCTCTCTGGTGGATGCTGCAGCATGCTTTACTTGTAGATCAGGAGCTACAATTAGCATTTGTGTTTAAACAATGAATGAACTTTCTTTAACCTGAATCAAATTAGTTGCCCAACACATTTGCCAATAATAGCACACCCTTTCCCGAAGCATAAAGCAGATAACTCTAATTGATATTTGTTATAATACCAGTGTATGAAATGATGATGTGAAAACAGCGGACATGCCTTATGGAGCTTTTTAGCAAATGTCATCTCATCGTTTAGCTGTCTGGCCTGCAACATCACCATTTGCTTTAATCTCACCACTTTCATTGGGTTGTTTTTGGCCACAGCAGGCAGCTTTTTGCAACAAAAAAGCTCTGAAGACCCAACGTACACTGCCTGCTGAGCACCAAACAGCAGACAGACACAGGTAGCGGCTAGCTGGTGAGCACTGTGGAAAATGTAGCCGCTAAAGAGACAGATAGTAATCATGGATACATTCAGAGCTGCTGTTGTTCTGTGCACAGCTGCCCTGATACATTTGCTTTTAAGTACAAAGCAGTATTATATGGTAGGTGTTGCTGGACAGTGCGGTCTAAGAGTCACTCAAAAGAGCTGACATGGTCTTACTGAGATAAGTATAGAATATGCCACGGGGCAGCTCACCACATTTCTGTTTATTTCTGCCGTTAAAGAGAGCTGACGGCTGCTGTTTCTGTAAACACTTAGCAAGATACACAGACTAATGCTGCTGAATAAGATTATAAACAGCTCACTCGCATCCCTTCTTTACCTCTGACAAGAAGTGAATAAGCTTGCAGAACTTCAAAATGCCCACACTAATCGTCATTGTGAATTCCTATTTTCTAGCCAACTGCTACGAAATGATAATAATCCTCTGCGTTGGCTTGACTGAAATGTCTCCATCCAGTCTCTTAAGCACTCTGCAAGCAGCGAAAATTAACATGTGTGGAAATGCAAAGCCTATATTTACAGTAAAGCCAAGAAACCAGTTGAGATGATTTAAATCAGGGGAATGAAAATGAAGCCTGTCCTTCCAGAGAAATACAATCATAATTTCGACCCTTTTAATTAGTTAATGAGCAATTTATATGTAGGAGGACAAACTCAGAGCAGATATGCTGCACATGAGCTCCCTTGCTTCTGCTTAATTGATCCCCAATTAGCCATTAATTATTTGATCACCTCATTTAGTGTGCGTGTCATTGGTTCATGTGTCAGCTCAGTCAGTGACAAGTTAGCTCTAATTAAAGAGCAGGACACTATAAGCAGCCTAGAAGAAGCCATTTACAGGCAGGGGAGAGCTATAGATATTCATGAGATTGTTTTAATTTGTAATAAAGACCTAAATTACCCACAGTGTTGAGAATATGGGCCTTTTTGTTGTAGCAATGCGGCGCTGGTTCTCCGTACGTCTGCGCTCTTGCCAGCGGCTGGACAGAATGTGTCCATCTGCCTTAAATGGCCATTACGAAGGAATAATGTGCTTCAACGGTACTATAATTAAAGTCATCTGGGTGACCATGCAGGGGCAATTTCAGTCGTTTTCTAGAAGGTTGTATTAGAAGATCTCAGCCTGCCTTGGTGAGCATGAGATGGAATTGAAGGAATTGCAAGTTGTAAAGGAAGAGTTTTTCTTTGAGTAGTTGTTCATAACTCAGGTGTACTTGGATAACAAAAAGGATTTCATTGTTGATAGTTTATGGAAGTTGTATTTAGGTGTCCAGAGGAACCACATTCCAGAGGGAAATGTTTACACATTTATAATTAATTGTGAAATCACATAAAAGGACAATTAAGTCAATGCTGTGGATCCCTTTCATCCGGTCAACTCCTGTTGAGCCAAATTGATTGGTTTCCGTGCATTTTTTCCAGAGTTGAAATGATTGGTCAATTGATAGAAAAAGTAATTTAACTTAAAGTGGACCTATCATGCTATATTTGAAACAAATATTGTAGGGCCATACCTATACAAAACATGTCTGTGAAGTTTTTTTTTCAAAATACCAAACAGATCACCCATTGTAGCCATGCCTCATACTGCTCATACCCCTCTTTTGAAGCCCTGTTTGAGAAACCCGGATCTTGGGTCCTTAGCTTGAAAAAATAAAAGAAGAGGAGGCGGAGCTAATGCCTGATCAGAATTCTACCGGAGATAAAGTTAAATTCTGCTGTGATAAAACGCCATCCTGTTTAAACCACGCCAAGGATTATTTCTGAAACAGTATGGAGCTCAAATTATTTTTCCTCTTGCAGATTTATCACAAGGTGAGTTCTTTTTTTATTTCCTGCTTTTTAAACAAATGTGCTCTCCAGTACAGGTTAGCTCTGAGTTTTAGCGAGGCTTGCTAATGTAAACAAAGACGTCCAAACTTTCTGTGGGTCCACCGACGTCAGTTCGGATGGAAATCTGTATCTGCTCGTTGTACACCCGTTTTTAAAAGATTTGGGTACGGAGGAAAAGAGAGGGTTTCATTTTCTGACGCTGCGTGAGTTCCCCGACGCACCGGGGACACATATGTATGTATAAAAGACATGACAAAGTGCATTTTGCATGATAGATCCCCTTTAAAGTTAAGTTGAAGCTCATATGAAGCAAATTAGGAAGTATCTTAAACAGTCTGGTGTAGATGTATTACTGCTGTTTCATACCAGCAATACGTCCACATAGAATCAAGAGGAAACACACAGAGGAGATTTCATACTCAACTCTAAAACAAAACACAAAGGCCGCTGTATAAAGCGAAGGTAGAGTTGACGACCCATGTGCTGGGGCTTGGTCACTAAGTGGAGGTCCATGGTTTAAATCAGGCTCAGGACACTTTGCAGCATGTCATCCCTTCTGTCTTCCCGTTTCAATTCTGTCTGTACAATAAAGAGAATTGTCGCCCAAAAAACCACAAGAGAGCCACGTCCAGATTCTACCATTTATTACACATATTACATTCTTAAATAAAAATGCTCCACTTAACAGTTCTTGCATAGATATCTTACAATACCAATTTAGAAAAGAATTATGAAACAGACCAGTAACAAAAATAAATTTTCTTCTTCCTTAATAAAGAACATTACCATACTAACATCATATAATACAAATAATATTTTAAACACTTTGTACAGCAAAAAATTGTAAATAAAACAAGAGAACTCAATATAAAAAATAAAAAAATGTCAACAGAGGCGACGGTAACAGAGAGAGGAAGGCGGTGTGGAGTGAAGGTTTATGGATCAAAGGTTGATATGAAAGCTATCGGAGTAGCAGAGCCCCCGATGGATGGGATGTTGTGATGGTGAAACACACCTGCTGTCTTCTCTTTCCTCTACATGTCGACTCATCCCAGGAAATATATAGTTGTGATCCTCTTACAGATATGTTTTGAGTTCACTGTGGTGATATGAAGGTGATAAAACACAGCTTTCACTAAATTACAAGTCTGGATTGGTCACTTTTCCCACAATGTGTGGCAAAAATAATTGGCACCAAAATCATTCTGTGTCTCAGGAAAATATTTGTATACCATTAGCACACACATTTGAGTGTGGGTCTTAATTTAATAAATGGTATTGTTTTAAATTATATGTTACTCACTAGAAGCATTGCAGAGATTTTGGAGATTGTATTTAATACAGTTTCACTACAATATCCACTTGGGCAAGCAGGATACTCATGCACATTTCTAAAACCTCAAGTTTAGTATCCTAGATCTCTGAAAAGCAGCTGGTGAGCAGCAACATGTTGTCATAACTGACAGAAACAATGGGCACAATTGGGAATATAAGACCAATATTGGAAAACAATTCAGGAAATGTAGTTCGACACCGAAGAATCCTGTGGACAGTCGATTACTTCAACACATTTTTTTTTGATACCAATCCTTTTGCACAGACTTAGAGTGGTCAAACAACTGGTAGTACAACAGAAAGTAGTTCTCAAGCTATAAGTACCATAAAAGAATGAATCGGGCATTAACTGCCCGTCTACACAACGGCATGCGTTGAAGCTTGCCGGCGGGCGTGTCTGAAACTCGACCAACAACCAATCACATGAATCTCCCGCTCCTGACACACAAGCAGCGGTTTGATTGGCTAGAGCTTGTACTGGCATATTATTCGATTGGCTGACGCTTCTGCCGAGGCTTCAAAAGTTGAACATTGATCAACTTTTGCAGCGAGCCACGCCAGCAAAGCTCCCACAATGCAGTTCGGCGAAAAGTGACGTCACCCCATTCAAAGTGAATGGTGAAGCTTTCAACGCACGCCGCTGTATAGAAGGGCCGTAAGATCTAACAGATAAATTAATCTGACAGATGGAACCAAACCTAAACTGTACCTATCGACCGGACATGTAGTTGGGAATGTGAAGAAGTTTTAGCAGTCTCACCAAAGAACTGCTTAAAGCACCCAAGCTGCTCTTGAGAACTTCCCGAACAGCTGGATATCTGAAGACTTTGAGTGTGTTCGGCCACACAGGGCTCTGACTGCTTGGGGTTATGGTGGACAGGGTTTGGTATGGATGAGGTGAAATATACAGACAAAGGGAAGGGGTAAAGATGTGTGAATCTCTTATATACTGACACATTAAGCATAGACAAACACAGAAGTTACAGACGAACAGAGTCACTCCGGGATGTCCCAGATACCAAGAAAGTTCAACCAAGTCCCAGCATGACTGTTTATAACGTACAACAAACTTCTCCAAGGGTACGGTGATGAAAAAGGCTTTTCAGTGGAGGTCAATATGTCACTCTGATCTATGAGGAGTGGACCTGTCATAAATTGGTTCTTGGTTGTAAGGTGCATCCTGGACGTGTAACAAATGTTAAGTGGATATTTGATAGAGTGCTCCAACAGACTAAGCTAGCAGTGCGTGCACATGGAGAGTGCGATAGCTAAGTATGAAGATGTAGTGCAATGTTCCTGTGAACTAAAGCAGATCTATAGAAACGCTGAAGTGTCTGAGATGGCGCCGTTGCCACATAGTTTCACACGGAGCGGTCTGTGTGTAAGATCTCACGCTATTTACAAAAGCTGCCAGAAGTGACAATCCTTTTCTAGAGTGATATGGTAGAAAACTGTGGAAACTGAAGCCTGATTCCTCTAAAGGACTATGTCACACAACAACTACCTGGTCAAAGAGCACATCAAATGGCTGTTTTCACACTGTTGGTTAGGGTGCAGATTTAGCAAGAATTTAAAAAACCTTCATAGTTTTAGGCAAACCATTCTCAAATGTGGACTTCCCTGTCAGTGTGAAAACAGCTTCAGAAGAACTCTCCCTCTTGATTTACACTTCAACCATGTAACCATTGGATGTATGGAAATGGTCTACATTGTTGATGTAACATCGGCTTATGTACCCAACAGTTTAACATTTCCCAAGACTCCAGCCCTCCTGTGTCTTTTTAATGACTTTACTATTTGCAGTGTGCTAACAAGCTAACTTAAACTGAAGCTTCCGCACTCCTGCCTATAAGACCATGAGAACATTATTTTACATTTGTGAACAGCTGACAGTAGATAAGAGACTGAGAATGTTATGAAGCATGAAGACTTCGAGCGTACTGGTAATTAAGATTTAATAGGACCATCATGTAAGAAAAACAATCCCTCTCCTCCACCTTCTTTTCTACACTACTTTTCTGCTTCTCTGCCTCTCGGCTAGTTCCTCTATGTCTACTACATTCACAGCAGTTAACTTGCAAATATGCAAATCTTTGGGCAAAATGTGTGTAAAGTGTGCATTCAGCAATCCTGCAGCTGATAGTGCATGGACAACTGCTGTGGACAGAGAGGAGGAGATGGGGTGAAGATGGAGGAAAAGATGAATGGCACTTTAACTGTGAAGGAGGAGGGGTTTGTGAAAGAGTGGATAAAATATCCTCGGGGCCTTTGCAGATAAATTGTCATTTATTTGATCTATAATCCATTAGATCAAATGAAGGGGCTGATTTAATTGTTTTTTTGTATCACACTTTAGCCCCTTCAACAAATTTCACCAGTAATTTTTCGATACTAACGGGATCTTCTGTTTATTCCAAATCAAATGTGTCCACTGGGAAAGGAGCGCTGGAATTGGTCTGGCTCAAAGTCCCTGTTGTTATTTTTCTCCGGACCACTCAGTTTCCCTGTGACCCAGAGCTATCTCATTAGCTGAATTGCAACCAGAGCGGCAGACCCTGGAGTGCTAATGCTAATCAGAGCTGTGGGACGGCTGCTAGTTTGCCTGGAGGACCCTGAGAGACCCAGAGCAACACTGTGACAAGAACCTGCTTCTACACAAAGAGAACAATATGGGAAATTGTATCGGAACTGACTTTGAGATCTGTTAGATGTCAAAACATTTTAATTAAAGGGGAGAAGGACATTCTAGTTGCTGGCCAGTGCTACAATTGTAATGTATGCTCTGAAATGGTATATATATTCTTTATGTGAACAATATATTTAGTTTGGGGCAAACTTGTTCAATGTGTTATCCCTAAAAGTATATCACTGTACTGTGTACTTGAAGCAAATGTTTGTGTTGTTTATTCATTGTTTTCTTTTTAAAGAAGCAGGTACATTTGAATCGTTATTTAATTTGAGTTTTAGGTCAACATGACACTGACTAATCCCCTCAGTTTCCTATAAAGTATATTCTCTCGTGGTTTTAGCAGCTCAGCAAATAGCACGAGTATGAAATGGTTTTGAAATTTTTTATGAAAAATGTGTATTATTGATTTTATTCTGAGAAACGCATCACAAGTCACAAGTGTAATTTAAACTATTCTGATAGATCGGAGTTTCATTTGAGAGCGTCGTTAAATGAAGTGCAAGCTTACATCTCTCTGACTATGAATGAATCTCATGAATAAATGAATGGATGAATTAATGAAAGAATGAAGGGTCTGAACAAAACCTAATTAACAAATTGTCAGCCATTGCTTAGTTTAAAAGCATTTACAAACAGCGAAAATATCAAGCAACATTTCTCCCACACATGTTCAGCAGTTAAAAATCTGTTATCAACCCCTCTGCTGAATACCTGCTCCCCTCACAGTATGCCTAATTGGGACACACACATACACACATATACACATTCATGCCATCAAAAGCCCCACAAAAGTGCTACGATCCCCATCCCTCTGATTGTACGTCCTGTATTGGAGGGCTCTTTCTACATCCCATTGCATGTCTCAACATATTGGCATGACTTTGCATCATCCAAGCTGAAGAAAACAACCATCGATATAGCTTTTGTAACAGAACAAAGAAATGAAATAAAAATTGAAACACTGGATTCATCTCCTAGTGGGTTGCTTTGCGCTGTATTTAGCAGAAACATAGAGTTAGTAGAGAAAGCTGCCGCTGGACACAGAGGCCTCATATGGAGGCGGTCTCCCGCTGATCTCTCCTGAGCGGGGAGACTCTGCCCGTGGCTAAAGGGCAGTTCCACGCTGGAGGTTTTTGGTATCGATTGTTCAAAGCTGCACCATAAACCCTCTAAGGGGAGTGTTTTCACTGCTTCACCTAATGAAGTCGGGCAAGGCCAACTGGCACACTGACTGGGCACGCTGGGATGTGAAACCCCCCGCCAGCTTCAGGATCCCTGCACCCTCACCCAGCTGCAGCAGTCAGCAGCAGCGAGTATGTTTGCATGCGCTACAGGGCATGATGTTGGTGGTGGGTGGATGGAGCAGCAGCGTCAGTGTTGGTGTTGATGTCGGCGGTATCAGTAATGCCCAGATTGCAAGGCGAGTTTATTTTTCTGCAACCATTAAGCAAAGGAAGCAGGCGTTGTGGATGTGAGCTCCTCAAAGTTGTTGCCTCTCATTTTCAAAAAAAAATTCCATCAGAGATTTAAGCATTACTGATTGAGTTCAGGTCATAGACCAATTACATGCATTTAGCTCTGAAGAACCAGTAGGTGATGTTTGATTTTGGAAGAAATGTGTTTATTTACTTCATTATTTTGTTAGTTGGTTTACACCCTTCATTGCAACCAACACTTAAACCAGAGTTTCTGAAGTAGAATCGCTGATTAAATGAGAGGCACAAACTGTAGCAAGGGATATGTGGGTGATTGTTGGAACTGAGAACAAGCTGATTTCTCACTTCAAAAGATTGAAGTCGTTTGTTACCTCCAGCCGAGAGCTAAGATACTCTTCTACTAAACAACAGTTGCTAAATTCCTACTGTGAAAAAAGATCTGGGAGCAGAACATATAATTCCAGGAAGTGTGTGTGTGTGTGTGTGTGTGTGTGTGTGTGTGTGTGTGTGTGTGTGTGTGTGTGTGTGGTCGGGTGGGTGGGTGTTTGTTTGCTGCTGCAAGGAAAAAATAAAGATTGATGGGGATGCAGCAGCCGCCATATACATCTGATGACAGGTGTGTGTTTTTTCCTAATTGCTTTAATGTCCGTTGCAATTAGTGAGTACAAAATATGCATTCATGTGTGTGTGTGTGTGTGTGTGTGTGTGTGAGTGTGTGTGTTGAAGGAGTATGTGTGGTTGTTCTGTATACAATGTGTAGTGCGAGACAGAATAGTTTTTTTGTGTCGTATTTTTTCAAGTCTTTTTATGAGTTTTTTTTCTTTGTGTTCCTTTTTTAGCTGTAGAAAAAAAGCACAGATAACATAGAAAAAAATTCAGTGCAGTCAATGGATACGAAAACAGGCAAATTTGACTGGGCTGAGGTGACCGTCTCTATTCGGCACCACCACACAAAGGGTGGTTTGTGTCTTAAGTCCCACGTGAGTTACTGAAATGCAGCTCCTCATCCTTCGTTCATGCCCTGCAGTGCCGCCGGAGAGATGAAATCTCATAGTCTGTGAAAGCGCTCCAGGATGATTTTCAGAATGAACAAAAAGCGAAGAAATAAGAAAAACGGGTTCAAAGTTTTTAGCGAGTTCTCCGCCTCACTCCGGTAGAGTGCAAGACCACAAAGCGTAATGCAAGGGTTTTGTATTTCAGCTGGAGTGAATCGCAGGCAGAAAGAGAGGCATACAAAATGAAGACCTCTCTGCTCTCTGCATTGATTTTAGTCCAAAAAATACAAATCCCTTTTCCGAGAGTAGGTGTGATTGTATTTTTTTTTGTTCATCCACTGGTTGCTCACAGTTGGCAGAAGCAGAGCCGGTGCACACGGGGATTAAAAGACCAACAACCCTCCCCTTCTCATCCCACACATTCTGTTGAAGTCTTCTTAGTTTTTCAGTTTTTTTCTCAAAAGCAATTCAGTGAGTTTTAAGACATTTTCTCCAAGAGAGAAAAGAACAAAGTGTCATTGTTTGTAATAACAACAATAAGAAGAATTATCATCCTCTAAGTAGAAAAAAAGGGAAGAAAGTGTCGCTGCGCATTTCTGTCAGATGGCCTGCGGAGGCGGCAGGCGTCTCAGTGAAGGTGAGAGAAGCAAACACCCACTGGAGGAGAGCCTGAGAGCTGTGGCAGCACCCGCTGACCAGGTCCCAAGGGTGCACCAAAACACCCAGACGAGCCCTGGGTTCGATTGTCAGCTATAGTCAATCCGTACAGTCTCTCTCCTGCAGATTTGTTGTTTGTTGTTGTTTTCTTCACATAGATTACTGAAGCTGACTGCGGCAGATGATGGTTTCTTGTTTCGTGTATGAGAAACACAAAACAAACAAGAAAGTTGAGTATATGATTTTAAAAGCCGGTAAAACACGAAGAACTGACTACATGGATATTTTAAGTTTCCCCACTGAACTATCTCCTCACCTAAAGTGACTTTATGGTTTGAACACGCTGACTACAGAAAAAGAAAATATGCGGAGTAATGTTTAAATAAGCAAGTTAAGTTTATGTTGGTTTGGCAGTGTCCAAGCCCCCAGAGCCACATGAGAGCAACTGGGATTTACCGGGATGATGCATTCAAAGACGAGTGTGTTGCGTGTTCACTATTGCAAGTGTGCGAGTGTGTAATTTTAAAGAAAAACAACAATCTAGCTACTCCTCGTATTCCTCCTATCCCCGTCTCCAATGAGGGGGCCTTCAGTCCGTTTGATCTTTACGGCCCCCTGGGATGGATGCCCTGCAGGCGTCGTTGTTTCGGACTGGTTTATGGAGGGGGTGAATGAGGCGGGCGGTTGGTAGCTCCACTGCCCATCCCTCTCTCCTCCTATCTCTTCCTCCTCTTGCTTCTTCCCCTCTCCCACTCCTTTTTCTTCCGCCCTCAGATGTGCCTCTTCATGTGCAGAGCCAGGTGGTCCGACCGAGAGAAACACCTGCAGAGAGACCAGAGAGATCATATCAGAAATCTAACATCCAAACTATGTATGAAAAATAGAGTAAATAAGAGATATGGAATCTTTAGAGGAATCTGAATAAATGCTTGAAAAGTGCAATAGGACACTGTTGATAAAGAGAAACAGCTTAGTTACATAATAGTATATAATTCACAGTATGAATACATTTACAAAGGCATTGCAGTTTGTTGGAGATTTGCACAAAGTGATAAATAGGGCAATTCTTGTTGATCAATGCCACTGGCTATTGTGTGAATTTCCCCCTTTGTCATACACACTGGCTTTGTTTATTTTTTGGGTAATATTCTTAATACCAGGCCCCTCTAACCTTAAACAGTACTGAACATTAATTCAGTATTTCCATGTGGTGTCAAGTTCAAAGAGAGTTGGCATTCTGGTGGTTGGGAAAGCTGAATGTCTAGTGATGCATGTGTTAGCTACATAAGCTAACTAGCCAAGGTTTGCCGAAGATACCAAAACAGACCTTGTAACACAAATATTTATCAGGAAAATCACAACTGTCCTTGCAATGTTTTTCTAGCACTTTGGGTCAAACAACAATGAACCGCTATTGATGAAGTTTAATGATATGGCTTGCTAACTTGAGCATTAAATGCTAACACAACAAACTAGCTAGCCGTGTCAGTTTGTCCTCGGGTGACAAAAATATAGACATTCCCTTAAGTATTTCCTGTGAGATATCAAGTGAGACACTTCCTGAAAAGTACTCTGCAATGGCTGCTAGACATTTCTATGAAGTCATATTTAACCGAGCCTATTGGAAAGCGTAAACTATTTTGCATTTTGTATCTTGTAAATTGTGTAACTTGCTGCAGTTAAATACCATCAAACTATGTGCAATATGTGCTATATGTGCAATATATACATTATATACATATGCCATTAATAACTGAAAATATATACCTGGCTGCTAAATCCTAAGAACTGTTACAGGATTTGTATTTTAGAAAGTATTTTTATTTTATTTTTTATATTATATTGTTATTATATCATAACTTAGTACTTTTTTCTTAACATAGGTAACATTAAGCTGTATGTGGCTCTTTCCTGGTGTAACGATGCAAATTTCCCCTCTGTGGGACTAATAAAGGTATTCTGATTCTGTATAATTTCCATGCAAGAATAATAGTGTTCATGGATTAACACACACAGTGTTATGGCAGAGAACAGGAACACTTTTTTAACCACTTGATCTTAAATAAAGTGATTGAAGATAGTTGAGTAATGTCACAAAGCGAAACTCAGACATAGAGACGAATATGGGCTAACTCAGGCTCAGTGATTTTGACTCAAACACGACCATAAATCACAGCCAGACCTCCATCGCTCGGTAGTCAGTCCTCAAGCTCAGAGAAGAATACTATTGTAGAAACTAATTAGATATGCATCGTGAACATGGACACTAATGCAGACAGTCTGGCAATACTCTCTAATGCCGGGCCATTTAACTCAGCAGTGACTGCACCTGGTGTGGGAGAAATAAAATCAGGTGCTGGGGATGTGTAATATAAGAGTCGCAGTTTCACAAGTATTTTAATTTTATGACCCCATTGTGAGAACATTAAACTGAACAGGACCAATAAAATGAATCACAAATGATATGACTAAAGGAGAGGCCAAACAAAATGTGGGCAAGAATAAAATGAGAAATAAAAAATTCAATTTGCCAGGGGCCTTTATTCATTATTAATCAATCAAGGCTATTCCATGTGTGTGTGTGTCTTTATCCAGAGACAGAGATGAAAACCCAAAAGTACAATAGAATTTATTTTCAAGCTGCAGCACAATTTGCTGTCTCACAGATGCTTCTACTGTGATTCATACATTTCCTCAGGAAACCCCATTGTTTAGACTGCAACAAGCCAGGAAAACAAGGTAACAAGTCAAAAAGCTGAAACTTAAAGACAAAATTAACATTACCACCCTTTTTGGAGCTTTCACTGCAAAATGATAATGATACGTTTCCTCATGAATTCAACTGAAAGGAGATCTCTGACAAGCAGGATGGAATTATTGTTAAAACCTTGACATACTCTGAAGAAAGCTGCTATTATCTGCATATATTCAGTTGTACACCTTTATTACACATGTGACATTATCCGCCTAATTGAAGCTACAGAGAAATCATCTGACACACCAAATGTATTTTAGTGGTGATTAAAAACCTCCACCTTCTCCTCTGGTGGTTTCAAATAAAACTGAAAGCTCATAACAGCACCATCTTTTGGAAGTACTTTATTCTTCATAATGTTACTCATTATCCTTGGTGCCTAAGGGTTTAACGAAAGATTCAGATTTCAAAGCATTACAATGAGAATGGTGTGTGCAGTTCAGTTGACCTTTGCTCTCATTTCTGTTCTCTGTGAAATATTTTGGTTTTTCCTCAACCCTACGCTAACCATGTGGTACCTACTGTACACCTTTGTGTGTGTGTGTGTGTGTGTGTGTGTGTGTGTGTGTGTGTGTGTGTGTGTGTGTGTGTGTGTGTGTGTGAAAGGGAGAGTTTTGGGAAGGAAGAGTGGAGGATGGGAAGGAAGGAGGAGTGGGATTGGGGGTGGGTCAGGGTGGTACCAGCTGGTCCCAACGGTGACACAGTAACTGGCATGGCCATCTGTCCAGCCACACACACACACACACACACACACACACACACACACACACACACACACACACACACACACACACACACACAAAGGTGTACAGTAGGTACCACATGGTTAGCNCGTCGTCGTGTGTGTGTGTGTGTGTGTGTGTGTGTGTGTGTGTGTGTGTGTGTGTGTGTGTGTGTGTGTGTGTGTGTGTGTGTGTGTGTGTGTGTGTGTGTGTAAACACAGACCGTCATCTTGGGCAACAGCATTAAGTGGTTTCTGTTTAATTGATCGTTGGAGAGCTTTATGGGTTTCCATTGTTCACTCTTCACTGATTTTGAAAACCACACGCCAAAATGCAACCTGAAGTTCGATTTGAAAAGATAAAACAAGATTTTGATTAAGCTTATCCAGATTTCTATCATTTACATGTTTCTTACCAAACCCATACAGCTAAAGGGATTTTCTTCATGCAGTCAGACTTCGCTGTGTAAACCTAGGATAAAAACACTGATGCGTTAAAGCTGAACGGTTAACAGACTGCACTGTTAGCCTGCAGTTAGGTTGAGTTGGGCTCAGAGTTATCTTGACTCTGCATCATTCTGTTCCTCTTTCATTGTTTATTTGATGGTTTTATTAATTCACAAACATTCAAGCGGAAAAGGATGGCTGATCATTGATGAGATGGGTTTGTCTGTGAAGTGGGTTTTTCTCTCCATTCAAGCATCAAACATCCTCTTTTTGCAAAGTATTGTTGATTTGTACCTTTTCAACCAGGGTGAAGGATAAATATTGTCCCAGTATGTTCAGGTTCAGTCAATGGTGCCTGCTATTGAACTGGAAATGTGTAAACATAACAAAAGACAGAACCAATTAATAGAATTTAGCAAAAATAGCGATCCCCACTACAAACTTGTTATACAATTTTGTCTTAAGGATATTTCAATTGTCAACTGTTGTCAAGATGTTTTTGGCTGCCATACTATTAATTGGCTGATGTATGACCTTTCAGATTCTCAGTTAAACAACTTTCTTAACCACATACTGTAAGAGCATTGCAATGTTGAAAGGCTTGTATTGAAAGCAGAGGAAGGTCCAGATGCTCTCCGTCCAGCAGAGATGTTGGCGTCTTACTGCAGCTGGCTGTGTCGTGCAGGCATGAGGAAGTGCGTGTCTCCAAAATGGCAGCTGTCCATAAGCAAGCTGAGGTTCAGACTCCATGAAAGGTGTGCTACACATCCCTGTCCATATATGTTTGTATACAATGATATTCTAGACCATGCTGTGCTTCCAAGATAACATAAAGAAATGTTTGCTGTGGAAAAACTTGTAATGTTTACACAGAGCAACAATCTCAACCCCATCCAACGACACTGGGATGAACGGGAACACCGACTGTGAGTCAGAGCTTATCACCCAACATCAGAGTTTGCCACACTAATGCTCTTGTGGCTGAATGGGAGCAAATCCCTGCTGAAACCAGAAGGTTGGAGGCTGATAAGGCAGCACATACGTGTCCAAGGTTTTGAAACGACATAACGGTAACAGAGGTGGCCGTTTGGGTTTCACCAGCATCTGTCTCTAAAGCAGAAGAACTACTGTAACTGCACTATGAACATAATAAAAGCAAACAGATGCTTCAGCGCTCGCCTCAAGTTCAGAAACATGTTGGGCCGTTATACTGTTTTCCCAAGGGTGTTGGATTTATCGCCATACGTGCTTCATATATTTAAGCATCCCTAATAAAACAAGAAGCCAAGAGTCAGATACAAGTATTCTTAATTATAATTCATCTTGAGATTATCTGGTGGGGAAAACATTTTGATTTAAAACATTGGAGGCAGCATCAATCCTCGGGTCCTTCAGAGATTCAGACTTTAAATATATTTGAAGAGGGACTCTACACAATGTGGAATAGGAGGATATTAGATTGATGTGCTTTGGTTTAAGGTTAATGCATCCTGTTTTGTGTAATTTTAATCAGATTGCAAGATGTGCAATTGTAGATCATTGTGACTTCGCTCAGATGCTGCTTCAGTGCCTCAAACAGCATCTTCACAGGAAGCTTCACACAAACTGCACTTCAGTTTCGAACAAAGCACCAAACACATCCGCTCTGCAGCACTGCTGTTTGCTCAGACATAAAGAGGCAGCTCTCTGCCAATGCCACCAGTTAGATATCGTGCGCATGAGGCATCGCATATTCACACGCATCAGTTAAAAGTCATTATGCCCTTCTCACTCTTACAAACACACACAACCGCCGTGTACACAGCCGCATCAGCAAATTAGCTGAATAAAGAGCCTCTTTCTGCCTTTTCCTTTGAGTGGCTAATTAGCCATCAGAGCCCGCTGTGTGGAGAGAACGAGATCCATCAAGAGGTAGAGCTTCAAAGAGCAGTTTATGGAAGCCAAAGCACTTTAATTAGGACCTGTTTGTACGGGAAAGCGAGGAAAAAAACATAATTTAAAGCCAAAAGCTGTATCATGTAGAGGGAAAATAAACAGTCTCTAATGCACATGCAGATACAGAGAGACAGGAACAAACCAAAAGGATAAGAGGAGATGAGATCCTCACACAGAGGGTTTCTACAGCAGAGAGGGGAAACTGAGTCTTCATTTACTCAAACATCAGTTTTGTCTTGTAGTCATTGAGAACGTTTATAATCAGCTATATTTAGGATGAATGAGAATAATGAGAGGAACATATACTGGAGTGTTGTGTCCTATATTTGTCGGATTGAATTGCAGTAACATGCACTTACATGAATGCGATTAATGAAGACCTGTCACAACACGTCCACACAAGGAAAACACTGTTTTGCCTCTTTAAACCAATTATCAACATATAATATATGCAGTACATTAAACAACTGATGGCAATTTTATTTGAGCTATACAGTAGCAAGAAAAGGCAAAACATAACCATAATATGACTCCAATCGGTTATTCTTTGAGTGTAAAAGATGTAGTTTCTATTCAGCACAAATCCCTATTTGACTTTTTAAATACTTCCAATTACGTCTCACACAGTGAGTTGAAGTGAAAACATAGGTGAACAATCAAATCTTCACCTCAAAGCCCAAACTGTATGTTTAAAACAGCCATTGTCCACATGGGCCTCTGTAGTTAAAGGGGACCTATCATGCAAAATGCACTTTTTGATGTCTTTTATACATAACTATGTGTCCCCGGTGTGTCAGGGAACTCACGCAGCGTCAGAAAATAAAACCCTCTCTCTTTTCCTCCGTATCCAAATCTCTAAAAACGGGGCTACAACGGAGCTGATCCAGATTTGCGTGCGATATGACGTAATATCGGAAATGTGGACCCACAGCACTGTCAGAAAGTTGCTATCAGAGACAATGCCCGACTGTTTTGGACGTAATATGGTCGGTGTTTACATAGCATCGCTAACACTCAGAGCTAACCTGTACTGGAGAGCATGTGTGTGAAGAAGCAGGAAATAAAAAGGAACTCACCTTGTGGTATAACCGGCAAGAGAGAAAGCCTTTGAGCTCCATACTGTTTCAGAAATAATCCTTGATAATCCATGATATGGCGTTTCATCACGGCAGTATTTAGTTTAGACAGTAGCTGCCGGGTCCCGCATGAGCTCAGCCCCCTCCTTTTTTTTCTTTTTTTTTTAAAGCTATATACCCAAAATCAGCACTTTTGAAACAGGAAGTGAAATAGAGGGATATGAGGAATGGCAAGAATGGGTGGTCTGTTTGATATTTTGAGCAAAACACTTCATAGACATGTTTTTTATATATTTGTATGTATCTGAGACCTATGCTATTGCCTAAAAATAGCATGACAGGTGACCTTTACATTTCGTGAGCAAGCTGATCCATCAGGCTTGGACAGTTTTCAGTTCATTCTTACTGTTTAACAACATGTGAGGTAAACTGATGGTGATGCAAGTAACTTTTGACAAGCTTCTTCTGCTTGCTTCGGGTTGGAGTAGAAGGAGTTATATTGATATATGTGCTGAACCCTTCTATGTAATGTGGGTGTGTAGGTGATCGTTTTAGGTCAACACATTTTGTTTTCAGAATTGTGATTTCACTAGTATTACTACTCATTTCTGTGGTGGTCTCTACTCAACACCATAAACATAATTATGTGACTCCCTGTTGTCTTTGTCTGGTGAAGCTGTTCACTGTGTATGTCCTGGCCATGGATTCTGTTTTTCATTTGAAAAACATAGCAACAGTTCTGGAAATATCTGACTTGTTCTAAGCTGTAAACCTGAATTGAAGCAGATCATTAAAGGAAGTGTCACTTTACACAATCACGCTAATGGCTTAATTTCACCATTGTCCTAATGGAAATGTTGGTAATTGTCAAATAACTGTGTGCTGCATGTAAACACAGGCGGAGTATCTCCTGCTGAACCCACTTCAGTATGTTTGCTGAGCGCCGTCCTCGATGATCTTTTGTCTGTCAAAAGCTCTTAGCGCTTCCATCAAGAGCCCTCTGCTCTCTGCATTCATTATTAATGGACCTCAGCAGGCACAGAACACACACACACACACACATGCAAACACACACACACACACACACACACACACACACACACACACACACACACACACACACACACACACACACACACACACACATACACACGGAGGCAAGACCTGCACATCACCAGAAGCTATTTTAGTCGCAATACTAAATCAAACATTAAAAATATAAAGTGAAAGAAGCATTCATTCAGGGAACAGAGAATGCAGAAGAACAAAATTGATCCATTGCTGTTGATCACATCAAATACAGAAACAAAAATAACCAAAAATAGTTGTTTCTCTATAAAGTAACCATATTGACATTTAGAGCTTTCAATGTTTTTCAAAGTGCGACATGCAATGGTCAACCACAGCTGACTTCACCTTAGTAGAAACACAGCATTTGCTTTTGACCTTGTTTGACATTGACCTACAACAATGTTACATAATTAAATCAAGCAAGTTTGAAAACCATGAAATGAACACTGTCGAGATAATTGTGTGAAAGGAGTACTCTAACTGCAACTACAGAAACCAATTTTCTCTGTACATGTGAGCTGTCATATATGAACACAGAGTAATAGCCTTTATTGATGATGGATTTCTCACACAGATTAAACAATAGACACTTGTACCCTATAAATTAGCACATTTAGGAAGAGAAAACTGGTTTTACACTGCAAATGCATACATTTTAAAATACATTTTGCACACTTTTAAAGCTTTACATTTACAGTATTGCCATTCTAATCGTTTTTGCCCCTATTTTTCACCCCAATTAGTATTGTATTGAATACTAAAGGTACTAAACAGTACCCATCATCTTCAGTGGCTGTGGAGGATTTGCCAGCCAGTGAAAGTATAGCTTTGGCATATTCTGAACACCTCTTCGTTGCAATCAGGAACACAACACTGCACCTCATGTGACATTCACATCAAATAAGACAGAGTGTAATTAAGAAAAGCCAAATGGGAGAACATTTTCACTTCAGACTCTCAGAGATAAATGTGAGTAGGTGAAATTGGGAATTTCTAGCAGCTACAGAAATGTCAACATACTGCGACAGTTAAACCCAGATGAAATCTATTGTAAACTGGAATACAGTTAATTCCGCTAATTAAAAGTGAATGCAGTATACAGTATATTTGTGGGTTTGCTTGTTAGTGAACAAATCTTTTGATAAAAGCAACTAATTCAATCTCAATGTACAAGCCTGGCAACAACTACAAATCTTCAAATAAAGTCTAATTGTATTTAAAAGTTGGAATACCAGGATGTTTTCCCGTCCCATTTTTCCAAACATTGAATATAGTATTAGTTATTTATTCATAATTTCTTAGTTTTATAGAGCTCTTACCACTAACTTCAGCCTCTAGTCGACTTCTTTCATAAAAGTGTTGTATTTACTAACTTATACCTCTCGTTTTCTGTTGGTGGTCAAGATTATTTATTTGTTTTTAATGACGTTTTAAGTAGAGTTTGTGAATAATCAAGCGTTGAGGAGTTGTAGAAGAAAGTCAAGAAATAGAGTAAATTATTACTGGTTGTTTATGGGATTGAGTGTAACTGGCCCTCTGTGTGTGTGTATTTGTATGTGTGTGTGTTTGTGTTTTTCGCTGTGACCTTTCTACATATGGTGTGGGACTGAACAGGGGGACAGGAGGTGAGCCCTACACATGCTATCAGTCTGAGCTGTTAGCCAACTGACACACACACACACGCTGCAGGCCATACATGTCATTGTTACCTGATATTCATGGTGTGTAGGAGAAGCAGACGCAGGAGAAGGTCATACATGCGATGTCAGAGGCGATGCGTTCACTGCCAGTCGTGGGTTTGATTGCCGCTCGTTCCTCTTCCACAGCCTCAGGCTCTCTCTACCCTCTGTCCCCCCCGCCCACCTCCAACAATCCTCAGCATCAGTCCAGCCCCCGCCAGGAGACACACAGACCTTTCTATTTTAGATTTCTAGTCCAAGTGAAAACAATGGTTCATTGTGCCGTCAGAAACACCAACAGAGGCTGAGTTTACTGTATCAAAGAGAGCCGATATCCATGATGATGAATAATCTATATAACACATACAGTACAGAGGCAATGTATTACTCCATTGAGCCGGGAAAGTACAAGGACTGGAATAGTTTAGATCGAAGAAATAAAGATTTATAACTCCACATTCATCTCCATAAATATGTTTCTTGTGTTGTGCGCGCAGCAACAGAACAAATCATTCAAGATAAAAATGTAATCTCGCGAAAGCCTAAATTCAGGGCAAGAACTGCTTCAACTATATATCAAAGTACTCCTCGGGGTGACCTTTACATCCTCAGAGTATCTTGTAGCTGTGTCAGCCAGATGGCCAAGCTACCCAGATGTATATATATGGTCCACTTTTAAAGGAAAAATAGTTGGCATTTGTGAGATATAAGTTATATCTCACAAATTTCAACAATCAACCAGTTATATCATATAACTGGTGTCTGTGTTTGTATGGAATAAGACAAAGCAAGTGAGCCTTAAGTGTAGTTTATTTTAAGGGCAATAATGAGTATGCATGGTCTAACTATTGTTTTTTTTGTAAGTTAGTGTTTTCCCACTGATTGGGAACAAAAGCTAGGTTTAATAACGATTAGCTGGAGATTTACATCTGTATCCACATTATACAACAACATTAAATGAGAACTTTAATTTGATTTTCTTTAGGATTTGTAGCTGATTAAACCATGTGTTTGTTCTGTTGGGTTTGCAATAGCCCTGGGACTGTTCTTTAGTCGATTCTGCAGATAAATGTACTTTAAAATATTGCAATGAATGATCAAAGACTTGCAGCTCTTGTAAAATAAAGCTGTTTAAGTTATTCTGCAGATTTCCTGATGTCTGATTATCTCCATTATTGGTTTATAGATGCATTAGCAGTGACTGATCTAATTTAAACAGAGATATAATAACCTCCTTTAGCACGCTTGACTAGATATTGTATTACACACAACAATTACTCAAAGGAATATGAATGCTAACACATCAAAGCAGCAATCTGGACAAAAAGCACACCCGAAGCTTTTCCTCACAGCACTATCCGCTCTGTAAAGACATTGTTACTTGGCGTCATCTCTGCTTCTGTACATGTTTGCTTCTCATTTTCAAGTTTCCTTATGAAGCAGTGTAACCCCCCCAAAGAGATATCTTAGATTTGTATTCATATGCAAACTAGCATCCTTAGGAAAAAAGACATTCTTTTAAAGGGAAGAAGAACGGGAGTAAAGGAGGGAGAGGGTAGTTCATCTTATCACCACTCAACAGATGTTCAGACCAAATGTGTTGGTTTGTCTGTCTCGTCACTGAGGCTGAGCAGAAGCAAAGCTCCAGCGCTGGCTGCTCTGAATGAACCAAGTCATCCAGCTGCTGCTAAGGAAAAATACAACATTTCTATACTGGCTCTAATTTGCTCTGATGTGGAAGGAGCCAAAGGATCAGGATGAGAACCCTCAGCTGCCAAAAGCCTTTGGCCACACAGAAGAAAATTAATTCAATTTCAAGCAGATACAGTGAAGGCAGTATGCTGCAGGGTAGTGCTCGAGCCAGGTAGCTTGAAAAAATAGCTGAGTGGACATTTACAGAGCTGTGGACTGGGCCTGCTGTCTTTTTCCCTCGCCTGAGAAAAACAAAGCATCACAAAAACTCAGACAGGATTGCTATGAACTCTTCAGTGTTTTTACTCTGTTTTAAGGTTTTCCCTTGACTCTCTTACTGGTATTTATTTTAAACTGAAATGTAATTTAAAACAAAGAAAATCATGATCATTTAAGTTTTGGATGCTCTTTCATTTTTGAGATTATTCGGTAGTATAATGACAGTTACCTTGAAGAGTATACCACTGTGTCTCAGAGCTGGAACAACTACACTTTTAATTTGACTGATTCACTATTCTTCAGAGTGCTACCTTGTTTAGCCGCAGAGCAGTGACATTCATATTTTGAGGTCATTTAGTTGTTTCTATCACCGAAGTAGCACTGCTGTCGGAAATGTGGTTGTAACATCACGTCAATTATCTTCCCAAAGTGTTCAATGGCGCTCTGTACTGTGAATTATCCTGTTGGCCACTTGTTGAGCCAGCTGCATATTTTTGTTGACAGCTTTTGCCAGGCAACTGGAATCTAAGCTTTGATCAGGAAAAGTCACAGGAAGAATCATGCAGCTGCACTCTGTATCCAGTTTAATTTGTTTAGCAATGGCATTTCAAGGTCAGACTTTACGTATGACAGTTGGTTGTGTTAATGAGGTTTGGAGAAGATGTCTTTTCAGTTCATAAACTAGTGTTCATTATGGGAACACTCAAGTGTATCCACACATAAAAAAATCCAACAGGTATTTCTTCAGGGAATAGGAAGCAGATGATGGTTTAGAAATGTTTTATGCAATTTAATTCAACCCTCTTTATGGGAACATCGGCCAGCATCTTCATTGAAGGATAAAATTAAATCAAGGAAAAATGTTGTAAATTGGAGTTAACCATGTATGTAACTATACAGCTTATAGATATATAGTTGTGCATGTGTTTAATGATTAATTATGTGAATATAACTAACACTGCTGCTCTGATATCTGATTTCCCACCATCTGGTTTGCATCTGTTTTCTTTGTAAAACCTTCTAAACTATCACATAGTAGCTCACATTGTAGCATGTAATAAGGCTGATTCGCAGTTAACATTTTATATCAAACAGCTGTTGTTGTGTCTCTTTTTATTATGATCAGCTATAACAGATACATGTCTTACTTTCCCTGTGTGAGAGGGAGGACTGGTATCCGAAAAAGACAAGTGTTGCAGATGTGAGAGATCAAAGCTGGAGCTGGATCTAACAAACAGTTCTGTGTACCTCAAAGGTCTGTTGGTAGTTCAAGAGGAGGGCAGGAATTACGGAACACATAAAAAGTTTGGAGAGGAAAGGTGTAGCCTCTAGGTCAGAAAAGTAGGTTAGTGAACTTAAGGTTTCTGGCTCAAATCCTTTGAGGTAGTGTGGCGGTGCCCTTGACCAAGACACTGAAGCCCCTCACTGTGTAGATGCTGCTCTGCTGCCAAAATCTGGAATTGTAGCTGCCCAGATGTCTCTGTTTTCTCTGGATAAAGGTTGAATAAACAATTATAGAAATACCTGCTTATTTCCCCTTGTTTTTTTTTCCTCTTCTTTCCCTTGGTTACCTTGTTTGACTTTTCCTGCGTCGTCGTGCTCTCCTTCCTTGCGCTATCTTGTGATATAACTTCTATGGCTGGTTGATTTGGGTGAGCAGTGGGAAACAGGCAAGGCCTCCACAGTTCAGGGCTCCAGAGAGCTGGTTCCGGCAGCAGCAATCAATCACGGACTAAATCCCTCCTCTCATAGGACTGCCATGTGCCAGGTGACATGGTCAACAGCTGCAGAGAAATATAAAGCCTGCAGCGGCTATTTGAATTTAAATAGAGTAGTAAACAGCTCTGAAGAGGCTGCAGTCTGGAGAAAACACCTGAATGCACTGATATCAGAACTCACTTCATTGTTGATTTGTTTAAGCATATACCAATTTAGATTTGCCTATTTCACTCATATAGACATGAGACTTTAACATGGGGATTGCTCTTTTTGTGCCAGTTCTCTCAAACATTTGACATTTTTTAATCATGACCGTTGTCTTTTTTCTTGTCTAATGGGTGACCATGACTTGTTTGAGAGGCAAACAGCTACAATCAGAAACCATGGAAAGTCATTCAAAGCCATACAAAGAGGAATGATAGAAGAGTGATGTACAGTGTTAAACTTACAGTGTGAAGTTTAATAACATGACCTTCTTTGCAAATGAAAATCTGAGAATCCGAGCAGTAATAACAAATCATCCCACATATTAGTTTGTACATGCAGAATAAAGGTGTACTGATATCAGAGAACTATAGAAAACAGCAGAAAACGAGGCCAAAACGAAATGGGGTTGAAGTTGCGGTGAGGCTTTAGAAGTTAACAGTTGACATGATTGTATTAGAAGACTGAAGTCCTGTTTAACCAAATGATTGTATATCAGTTGTCAACCAGTCGTCAGATAGATAATATTGAGCTATTTACCTCACTTGTGACCAAAGGACATTTAAATAGTCGTAATACAGCCTCCTGTGAATAGAGATTGTGTGACTAGAGTTGTAAAACGTAAACACTGAACCACCAGGTGTGAAGTGTATTTATGTCTGACTCTTGTTTCTATGTGCTTCCTTATGTTTTAGACATGTCTAGAGTTGGAGCGATATCTACAGACGGAGCCCAAGCGGCTCTCGGAGATCTTCGACGAAGAGCTGGACTGTCTCTTAATGCCGAACTTCATGCAGGGTGGGGACAGCGATGAGGAGCTGATGGACCCGCTCCTCCCCAGCCTCCCAGACCAGCCCAGCCCGCCCCCTCTCCTGTTAACCCTTCCCAAGGTCCAGGCCAAAATCCTCCACGTGGCCAGCAAGACCCTAGGCGAGGCAGGAACTGAAACCCTCTCACCGAAGGACCAAGTCCTGGCAGGGGTCAGTGCCGCACAGCTCAGCGCCGCGGTGACCTCCCTAACACCGCCTTCGTCACCAGAGCTCGGTCGCCACCTCGTCAAACCCACACAAACACTGACTGCGACGGCAGACGGCACACTAACGCTCAAATTTGTGGCGAAGAAGGTAGGGCTAGGAGCAGCTAAGCTGGTGGCAGCACGAGCGTTACCATCGCCGCCAAGCCGAGGAGGAGCCCTCAGCGACGGAGAGCAGGGAGGAGGAGGAAGTCTGGGAGGAGACATACCAGAGAACAAGAAGAGAGTCCACCGGTGCCAGTTTAATGGCTGCAGGAAGGTTTACACCAAGAGCTCCCATCTGAAGGCACATCAGAGGACTCACACAGGTAAGACCTCCATTACAATTACCTTCAGTGTACTCTATAATCATCATTTCAGCTGTGGAGTCCATCACGTTGGATTTGAAATGAAAAGATGATTATGAGGTTCCAGCGCTGACATTAAGCTAAAATTTGACAAATTCACATTGATGTCGAGGGAGGATTGCAGGATTTTTAGCCCTTTGTATTCAGCAGTACCCTTTTGATCGAATTTGTAAGTCAGCAACCAATTCAAGAAACCGGTATGGCTTTCAAAAGTATTTTTCCAATTGCTAGCATTAATCATTTTTGAAACATTACGTTTCAAACATGTGTAATTTGTGTTAAGGTTGGTGTGAAATTGGCCCCATGTCCCCCAGATTTAAGGACAAAGCAGCAGGGCAACATATAACATACTTGGTTGTCCAAGTGAGCCACATGACCTCAATCAAACTGATTCTGTGTGTCACCGCTGAAGACCAGACTACCGGCAGCAGAGCCCTGAAACATGAAGCAAAGCTGTCTGTAGTGCAGGCCTGACAGAGGGTCAGCTGGGAAAATACCAAATGTCTGATGATATCTGTGAGACTTGAAAACAAATATTGAAGATAATGACCTTATTCTACTTACCCTAAAACCCTAAAACTTGCTTACCCTCAGCATTTTAACCTCATGTTCAATTTCAAACCCAATGTACTGAACCAGAACCAACACAAAGAAAATCATCATTATAGCATTGTTGAATGATGATGTGCCCAAGCTTCGATCAAGGATGTATCATAACACATGTACATCACAAAAAAGGTACATTGTGCTTGTTGAAATCATCAAGAAAACCTCTGATATTTGACTTTTTAAAAGCACATTATGACCTCTCTTCCATTTATTTTGCTTCTGATATGATCCTCTGGATTTAATCATTTCCTCATGAGTCTTGGTAGTTCAGGGCCAAAAGGCATTGTCTCAGTAATTGCCTGATGATTGATAGACTGGTAGTAAATGACATTGGCAATTCAGCTGTGTCCAACTGGGTCAGACATGCAGCTTTAGCTTCTAACTACTGCTGCCCTGTCGGTAACCTCAGACAGAACACACACCAGGCTAATGTGTCCGGGGGCTGTTTGCTGTGAGCGCTCAAAAATGTGGGCATGTGGAGAAGGGCTCTGGGTGAATGTGGAAACATGAGTGAAGAGTGATTTGACTGTTGCAAATTTTGATGAAGTGGTGATTTGCTTGAGTTTAAACAGCATCAAGTAACCTGAACTCAGCCTGAGGTTTACTTGACAAGGATCAGACTTATGTGTTTTTCTGATCGTATTGCTCACAACACATTGAACATATTACATTGCCATGGTATACCAAGCAGAAGAAGATTTTTGAAAACCTTTTCAGCTGATTTCCCCAGTTGACACACCACAGTGGAGTTGAGTTCAGGAAAGCCCTGCATTTCGACTAAAATAATGCAGACGGATTTGTTAGTAAGCGTGGTATTATTTCTCAATATCATTGATGAACAGATCCATACGTTTGAAGCTAATCAGATGTCAAAACACAAAAAAGTGTTTTACAATACTAAGAAGGATCTCTGGAGAGATGTTACAAAGATAATCACTATCATTATTGATGACGGTAGAAATATTGCATTCATTTATAGGCAGCGCCAGAGCCTGCTGTGTCAGCTGTGTTAAAATAGTGGTCTGATTAAAATCAATGAAGAGGCTGCTTCCTATGTCAGTGCACAGTCTGCAGCTGACTTTAAAAGTAAGTTTGTGTTTTTAGGAGAACTGAACATGACATTTTTGATGATGTGCGAAATCAATCAAGACACCATAGAATCGAAACTCTCTGGATTAAGTTTTTAGCGGTTATCATATTGGAGTTTGTTTTCCATTTGGGATTGTCATTAAGAGCTTCAAGTGACAGGTGCTAGTGTATCACATATTTTCGTTACTTTCCAATACATTATTTGATCTGTTTTCCAATCAAAATGCTCTCTGGATTGAACATGCTTTAGCCTGTGTAACTGAGGCTCAATCCATCAGTTATCTACAGCAGGAGGTAGACCTGTACCACCTGAAGCTAGCATTATTCAACGTTAGCTTCAGCAGCAGGGTCATTTACTGTATCTTGAGTGGTTCATGGCCTCCAGTTGTCATCATCTAGTGTTAACAGTTTCCTTGCTGTTCGTCAGGATTACAGTACATAGCCTGCAGACCCTCTACTGTATTAATACGGGCAACCTTGGCATCATTAATCCAGCGTGTTACAGGCTTTTATGATCCCAGCGACCGTTGCATGGCTTCAAGTATAGCATTACATTTCCAGGCAGCACCTAGCATGGCCGGGGGAACCCACAGCTGGAGCTTTATTATAGCTAATCCAGAATTGAGCAGCTGGATTTGTGGTAGCGTCGCCGCTAGCTGCAATATCTTTAATCTTCTGGTTATTTTACAGTCGAGTCATGCTAACGAACGATGAGCATTTAAAGGCAGAATCCTTCACTGACAAAAAAAAGACACCCTGGAGACACTACAGCTTGTGTGTGTGTGTGTGTGGGTGTTGCGTGTGCTTTTGTGTGTGTGCTCGTGGTATAAATGTGGGGGCGGTGTATTCCCTCCCGATGTGTTCACTACAAGCGCAGCACTGTGGTTTAATTAGCTTAATCCTCTTTTTGGGTTATTATGACCATAAATCATTGAACATACATGTAGGGAGGGATTAACGTAGCATAGACTACAGGGAGGAGCAACTGCAGAAAGCCTGCACAGCATCAATGCACTTACTGCCACATAGTTCACACCAGAGGCCATTAGAAACATCATTACACCGAGCACTGTCAGGAGTTTACTGTACATGTGCAGCAATTGCACATAATGAGGGTAATAATAATTCTCTGTTCATATCCAAAACAATCTTTCTGAGCTGTAGCTATGATTGGAAGTTTATTTTCTCGCTCGGTTATTTTTCCTTTTTAGGAAAATTGGATTGTTACTTATAACATTAATAGATGTACATATTAATTCAGTAAATCTCTAATAACCAAGTCTGTTTTCAGCCGGAGCCAGACCTTTCTTTTTTTCTATTTGTTTGAAAGTCTGTATCAGTCTGTGATATCTTATAAAGGCCTGGAGGGTACAATGTGGCACAAATGCCCACTTGTACTCAATAATTAAGTTATTCAATTTTTCTGTTAAAAGGTCACAGGTAAAGGTCAATGTGACTTCACGACTGTCCCATTCTTGTTAATTATATATCTCAGGAAAGTCTTGAAGGAATACTTCAAATGTGGCACAAACATCCACTTAGACTCAAGGATGAAATGTTTAGATCAAGTTAATCAAAGATCAAGGTCACTGACAATTCCCACAAAATGATTTTAGCCATAACGATCCATATGCTGCTTATGACAACCGTCACACAAAAGATAAACGGCAGACTAAAAATCTAACATGGATTTAAATAGCAACTTGACTGGAGGATTCATACAACAACGAGGCAGTACGTTTTTCTCTTCAAACACGAGATGGATAGTAATTTAATCTTCCTGATAATCAATAAGCAGGCTAAAACAATATTATAGCAACTAGAACAATACAAAGCAACTGAGATCGCAGAACAATGAACCGTTTGAAAGGAGTGTAACAGCAGTGTCTTGTACTTAAACAAATGTTATTTTTCCTGATACCTGATACAATATTTTGACAACACATTGCAGATCACAGCTCAAATGCGTGGAGCTGCTGTCAGATGATGATGTGCAAATAATCAGAGACAAAACAGATGAATAAGACAGAGACATGCTTAGAAGAGGAAAATACTAAGACTGGAGACAGGTTGGAATCTGCTACCCTAGCTCCTTTTGTGAAAAAAACACACCTTCCAACAACTCCATAAACAGGCTGTCTGCTAGTGTAATAGTTGAGTGGCATTTCAGACAAAACAGAGGAAAACCCAAAACAACCAAACTGACATTCACCATCCATCAAGTGTGTTACAATTTTGACGTAAATACCCAGTATAGCGTTAATGGTGCAATACAATCCAAATGTTTTTACTATAAGATTCCTCATGAAAAGCAATTGTTGTAATAGGTTGAAGTACAAAATGACAGAAAGATCAATCTCTTCTATATTTGAAAATAAAGCAGCTTTGTTACAACCACATATTTTCTATGTTAAACTGTATCGAACACAAAAAACAGGTCTAGAAAGTTTTTCTTGATAAAAAAAAAACAGCAGACGTCTCAGCTAGAACTTAATTGAAGAAACATTCTCCAAACAATTAAATTGGCCGCGTTCAAGTTAAAACCAGCAAAGGATTTTAGTTGATGTATAGTTGTTGGACATTTTTTAAGACCAGAAGCACTTTCCAGCAGCTGTTAAACCTCTGATAGGTCACATTGTTGGATGACATTTTAAAGCATTCTTTGACATTTAGGGTTTGCAAAGAAAAATGAAAACCTTTTTGAGAAACATGACTGATTTATATAGCACTCAGTTTTATTGTATTCCTCCAGTAAACGTGTGCACGCTTTTTGGTTCATTAACAGTTCTTGACCTACAAATCATGGATAATTTACTGTGTATGTCTTTATATGAAACCAGGCATTTCCATTCCATTCCATTTATTTCTATATGGTTTGAAAATCAATTAACACTGCGATAATATTGTATATTTGATCATGAGAGAACAATGGTTTTGATTTTTGTAATAATTAGATTAGGTGCATATTTAAATGATTGCGCTGAATTACCTCACAGTGATAATGACATTTTGACAATAATTAATGCAGGTTTCTTGGTCACGTTAAAGGTTTATTTAGCTGAAGAAAGTTTCATGTTTAGGATGTAGAACAAAACAAAAACATTGAAATTAGACACGCTTTATGTGTACAAATTATAATAAAGAGTGTACAATTATTTCATATATAGTTCATAGGTTAAAATATAAAAACAAAACCTCCAGCTAGAAACCTGACCGCCCCCCCCCCTCAGCAGGTGCCACAGCCTCATGAGGATTGAGGAAAAACCCTGCTAACCCAAGACCTCCACTCACATATAAACCTCCACACACCCCTCTACTAAACCAACCTCCAACCTGCTCTCTCTCACTCTCCCCCACTTGCTCATTCACTTTGGGTTGCCAAGCAACTGCATCACACTCCTCCATAATTGGTTGGTGCCTGGTTGATTGTCCATGCCTGTTAATCTCTCTCTCTCTCGCTCTCTCTCTCTCACGCTCTCTCTCTCTCTCTCTCTCTCTCTCTCTCTCTCTCTCTCTCTCTCTCACACACACACATTCTCGCCCACCCCCACCACCCTTCTCTCTTTCTCTCAGTTGCTAGGTGACTTTATCACGCATCCTTGCCTTGCCGTGCTATAATTGGCTGGCGTCATGGTTGCTGTGGCGTCAGGTCTGAGCTGGCCTTGCTTCATTCCTCCAACTGTGTGTGTGTGTGTGTATGCATGTGTGTGTGTGTGTGTATGCATGTGTGTGTGTGTCTGTGTGTGTTATAGCATATATGTGTGAATGTTTGAGGGGGGTCCTATTGAAGGAAGATGGGGTTCTGTGGCCAATTACTGAAGACGAGTGTGAAACGGCCGCCTGTCTGGCACCTGCGCCCCCACTCATACCCCATATCACACACACTGACACACACAGGCAGGTTGAGAGTGTAGCTTTTCTCAAACAGGATAAGCTGCCAAGTGGTTTGCTATTGTATGTTGAAAATATTGGTCCTGTATTCAGTCCTGAGCCTCTGAGGAGTGAGTAGGAGGATTCACACATTCAGATACTGCTGCTGAAGACTCAACATGGAGGATTTTTAGTTCGTTACAGAACTAGAAGAAAATCTGTTCAGAAAGCAAAAAAAAGTAAAGCTCTACTAGAGAATTGGGGGCCTTACTGTTGTACTTTCTCAGTTGGGTAGCTTGCCAAATTTTTACTTTAAATGTACCGGGGGGAAAAGTGTGGCAGTCGAAGTGGCTCTTGTCTTAATTCATGTCTTTTAAAGGCCTTTATTGAGGTGAATTAGAAATAACAGAAGTAGAGAAATACCAATTAAATCCATTAGACCATTAGAGCCCAACCGAAAACATCAGCAGGCCAATCAGTCTGGTAGAAATACATGTTTGAGTAACAGCAAAGTATGAATGTGTGGCTCTCAAATTATATTGACTAAACTTAAGTTACTCACAGTATCAACAGTATGGTTCATTTTCCAACATTGCTAGCTCAGACTTACCCGATCTGGTTCAGCCAAAAAAGAGAGAATAGGAGTATTTATGATTCTCAAGTATTGATGTTAGACTTAAAGACCCAGTGTTAGTTGGACTCTATTGATAGACCATCCTAACAGGTTCAATGTACTTGTCCTGGTCATGCTTATAGTGCCAATACAGCATGTACTGTTTGGCTGCATAAACACTTACTCCAGTAAGATCCCAAAGCTCTTTCCTCTAAGTCCATCCTTATCCTCCAAAGTGAGTCTTATTTGGTGTTTAGACCACTGCAACGGGTTCCTCTTATTATTATTTTTTACATGTGCAGTTTTACTACCAAAACAGACTTGTGTAGAGAACATTTCAGCTATTAAAAGACCAATAAAGGAAAAACTTGATGACAAAACCCATGGAAAAGCTAGTGACAGAGGCTAGCTTGGATAGGTCTTGCACCCCAAAACATTCGAGACTGAGGTGGCAGAGGAAAGTGTGTCTCCAAAAATCACAATGACGGGACATCGACAAAACCCAGATCCCTGTTGGGGAAATCAGCAACCGACAGCACAAGATTTGAATGGAGAATTTGAATATGCAAATCCAGGAGAGCATAGCTCAGGATCCTAAATTAATTCAATCCGAGAACGAGTGCGTCACCTTGCGGTCACGTTGTCTGTGTGGTTAAAAAACTGCTCAGATCAAAGACACATAGGAGGTGATGGGAAATAAAGGGAGAGAGGGCATCACTCACAGTTGGATGTTCCTGTAGCACATCATCTTTTACCTGTCGTTGCATCACCTTGCTGTCAGAGCTGCTCTCAGCTCAGATTTAAGTCCATGTAAAGGTGTTCTTCTACAGCTTTGGTTATTCTGGCACGATTATTCAAGAGGGAAAAGCAATCTCACACTTGTTGGTATGGGATGGAGAAGTTATTCCCGTGCTATGGTTGAGGGAATTATATATAGGTAAACAGCACAAAAAGATAAATTGGAAGCTCAATCTGCATTGAAAGTTGTATTTAAATAAATAAATAAGTATATTCTATCAGGTGTCAAGAAGATGCCTTTTTGGTGTTACCAAAACAGTTCAGATTGGCTGAAAAAAATGTCTTCCAACCACAGAAACACATTTCAGTCGAGCTACAAGGAACAGCACTCGGCTTCAAAGCCAGATTTTGAAATGGCCCAAATGTGTAATTCCAACATTCTGGTAAGCACATGATGCCATAGGGGTGTAAAATACTGTTCCCTATGGGCTTGCATTGGGTCCAAGTAAATCCATTTTCGAGTATTAACATTTTAAAAGTGATTATTTCAAACATTTGGTGAATACAGATCATTAGAGTGCTTGCTCTTCAGGCCCCATGGATGTGGAAGATCCCGGTAATATATCACTTGGTAGTCGAGACATTTTAGCACCACTGAGCTACTTCCATAGGAATGAGCAGCTCTCTATCTAATTCTCTTTATAAATCCATAAATACATGATATAAGTTGTACAGCCATACTCAGTGAGTTCAACAGTAGACCTGGTTGAATCTCTGAAAATCTTTTTGGGTTGCAATGCAGAGAACTGGACCCAGGTTGTACTTAAATAAAATGAGTTTTGTGCCAGGGTTGAGTTTCATTTTCGTTTTCAATCCTGATTAAAAATGGATGTACTTGTGACACATCTTTTTTTTATTGTATCCAATTATGTTTCCATCACAATGTGGAATACTTCACAATTGCCACATTTCCACATTAGTTCCACTTTATTTGCGACTGTTCTGTGTTTGTGTTTGTCTCCTTAAGAAGATTTGTGTATGCTGTGATGGCAGTGGAGGGGCTGCTGGGACATCTGGCTAACTGACTGTTAACTGCTGTATCACTCCCCATTAAGAATCATTTAGACCCCAATTATGGTTACCACCCCCCAGTTCACACACTCACACACAAGGGGTCTGCAGTGATGTTTGGCCAGATTTAAAGTGTGCTGTGGTTCAACTTTTCAGCAAAAGCTTTGCAAAATCAGCCAGCTACACTTGGCTTCGGCCAGTCCAATATGTGCACACTACTGGTAGATTACTTTGTAATGTAGGCAAACAAGTTCATCCTACTGTTTTGTTGTCAAGATAGAGGATACGATTAGGTTGTTGCTACTGCTCTACCAACTTAAGACTAGAAATGTTTTGGCTTAAGTGAATATTATCCATTTTTCAAACCCAACGCATTCAAATTAGTACAAATGAACTTGTCCAAATTCAAATTAAACACACCAGCTATATGCACAAACGAGGTTGTGGCAGAAAATGCATTTATTTGTTAAAGACTCTGAACTGGAGGGTGTTGAATTTGTAGCACTAACCCACAGTACAGTGTTGCATTATAATAAATAATATGAGTTGTGTTTTCATAGATCTGTTTATATTCTTAAATTCAGTTCTACAATATAGTCTTACTTTTTAGGTTAGTATATGATTTTCCTGATTTATTTGCTCATCTCACATACCTCAGAGAGAAATTCACTCTTGAACAGGCAGTCAGACATCATCACGTCCCATCTGAAGACAGTCTGCTCCCACACACACACACACACACACACACACACACACACACACACACACACACACACACACACACACACACACACACACACACACACACACACACACACACACACCTCAAGCCAGAAGACACACACGCACACACAGCTGGAAGGCTTTCTATCACGGAGAGATAACTACAGGCTGAGAACAATACACCATCTCTACTCCCATCTGGTGAAGTGGGGGATGAAACTTCATTTACATTTCAGATCCCACCACCTCAGGGTGTGTGTGTGGCTGTGTGTGTGTGAGGGGAGGGGGCGTTCTGATAGCGTGAACAAAACGAGATTCATTTCAGGGTGAATTTAGGATTGTGAATTAACACGCCGCAGTGCTGAAAGACTTCATTTACACCTAATTGAGTATATTGGCTCATTGAAATGGCTGTTGCGTTAAAGATGGTCTGCCTGCCCGGCCCCTGGGCTGTGTGTGTGTCTGGAAAAAGCCAGGCGTGGTTATATTTATATTAGCGAACAGCTGTAGTTGAGACGTGTGGAATTAGATGTAGAAATTATAATAAAATGTGACACCTTCTCCTTTCTCTCTTTCTCTCTCTCAGGTGAGAAGCCCTATAAGTGCTCATGGGAGGGCTGTGAATGGCGTTTTGCCCGCAGTGACGAGTTGACACGACACTACCGCAAACACACCGGAGCGAAGCCATTCAAGTGCAACCACTGCGACAGGTAAACACACAGGCATCAACGAAAACTGTGAGAAACATGTAGTGAACTTTACATTTGTGGGACATTGGTGCCCTTTATCTGTCATTTTTAAACCTGCATTTTGTTCTCAAGTAGAAGTAGAAAACATTTGTCATAGGCCTTTTTCACAGGAAACGGACTTGTCACAGCAGGAAAAGCTCAGGTGTGAATAATACAATTAACAAGGGTGCTTCAGTTCAGGGTCCTGGTTTTGTCCGTGATGGCTAATTGGACACTAATGATTATTAATGTTATTTGTAACACCTGTGCACTTTAGTCCAAAGGTCTACTGTGAAGAAGGCCTTTATTTTCAATTACGTCGTTAAAATATTGTAAGAAAAAAAAGTTAGAAATGTCTATCCGAATTCCCCACTTCCCAAGGTGAAGTCTTCACCTTTTATTTTCTAAATAAACGTTTAAAACCGTTATAAGATAAGATAGAACACATGAGAAGAAAAGAGAAGTGTACACAATTGGATTCTACAGGATTCAGGACTTTTAGAGACTAAATACTGCATGTGAGTCCCTTGTGAAATTTAGAAGAGATGTGATCATTTTTTCTTAAACACATTTCCTCCTGCAGCAGCTGTGCAGGAGGATCTAAGGGGATTTCTTATCTGGACTCCTGAGTAATAAAGGTTCAAGACTGTAGCTTTTAGTGAAGTCAATTTAATGATAAGAAAAGTTATTATCTAAATGAAGTTCCTAATAGATTCCCGTTTTCCTGTAGCCATAGGAATGCATGTAAATGTTATTTAGATATGGGCTTATTATTGGCTTGCTAGTCATGTTGTCCTGCCAGTGGAGGAACATTTTACTTATTGATCTTCTGTCAATCTCTTTTTTCACTGCAACACAATGCAGTTTGACCTCTGTGTAAAACAAAGGTAGAAAAAAGGATGATGGGTTGTGTGTTTCAAAATGAAAGCAAACTAATCTCCTTATGGACAAAGGCCAGGGAAGTCACATCGTCTCTGATTTGTGTTTGGTCCTCAAGGTAGAATGCGTGTATGCGCGTGTGTATTGTGCGTGTGTGTGCGCGCTTACTCATGCCCCTTTGCTGGCAGTTAAATGGATTCTGGCTATTGGCAGACTGGTCGCAGCTAATTGAGTGGCACCAGATGCCAGCTCCACTTTAACATAAACACTCTGTGTGATTGTGTGTGTGCCTGCACTACGTTTCTGATGAACAACACACACACACGCACACACAGACACACGTTTGCCCTAGAGGCAGTGTAATTGGCTGTTGTGGATTCCCTCTAGTTTGGGTTTTAGACATAAAACCCTCCAGAAACCTGCTGGAAGCTTCTAATCCTGGCTGAGAGCTGGGACTGTATTAGCTCCTTCTTGGCACACACACACAGATGCACAGTGTGTAGAGACCCACACACACTTATGCATGCAGAACGCAGAGACGTTTGCAAAGTCACACATGAGCATCTAAAGGTCCAGACAAAACAATGACACACTTACATACACAATGACACAGATACAGGCTGTGTTATATTTGAGGCTCTGCGTACATCAAAGTCTGTATTGTAATCTGAAAGAGTATCAAAGTGGAAGAAGTTATTTTAGGCTTCAGCGTTTTATTTTTATGTTTTCGATTGACAGTGTTTTATCTGTATGTCACATCTTCCCTTCATCAGAAGACTGTAGACTCTTAAGATGTATTCCTACTAGAGCTGCAAGATTAGTGCACATTTTTTATAATCTATTAATTGTTTTCAATCAGTTGAATTTTCATTCAGAAATGGCAATAATGTACATTTCAGTCTCTCAAATATGAAACTTCCAACGTTTTGTTGTTTAAATTATGTTTAACTTAATATCTTTGTGTTTTCGATTCTCAAACGATTAAAGACCTCATCTTGGATTTTGAGGAGCTAGATGGATCATTTTCACAATTTTCAGACATGTTATAGACATAAACTAGCATAGAAGAGATAAAACCAGAGAAACCTTTTCAGAGCAGCATCAAACTTAAGTTTTACGCTGTCTCTGACAATATTAATGCTATTAGCTGCAATTCAAAGTACTTGCTGTCTAAAACCTTTAGTCTCATTTCACACATTTCCAATATTTCCCTCTAGGTTTGTTAATTCTTGAATTACAAAGTGGATGGAAACACGATTAACACAGCCAGGATGTACCTCACTTTTTACAGTAGAACACACACACATACACACATCTGTGGTGGGTGGAGCCCAACAAATATTACCATGAGAATAGCAAAAAGTGGCCGCCATGGAGAGGTTAACATTAGATAGACTGTTCAATATGACACAATTTCTCCTGGGGAAACACACACACACACACACACACACACACACACACACACACACACACACACACACACACACACACACACACACACACACGTACGTACGTACTACGTACTACGTACGTACCGTACCGTACGTACCGGTACCGTACCGGTACCGGTACCGTACGTACGTA
>NW_011350604.1:105255-127755 GCF_000735185.1 Notothenia coriiceps
CACACACACACACACACACACACACACACACAGAGTTTTGTATGACATTCTCTGCAGTGACACAGACACACTACACATCATTGTCACAGTGACAGAGCCGACACCTGTGTGTGCCGACAGTGTGTTCAGGTATCCTCTCACTCAGAGTTAATTGAAAAAGCAGCGCCACAAACAGAGGAGAGTCCTGTGGGGTTTGATTTGAAAAGCAGGTGGAGGCTTCAATAAAAGAGGTTAATGGAGATGAGACCTGATGGAGGAACGAGGAGACATCTCTATTAGTCTGGAAAACAGGAACATGCTACTGTCTGGGTCGCAACAAAAGTATTTCAATCAGTAATTTAGCTATCTGTGTTCAATGAACTAATAATCATTTAGTTTCTCAAATGTCAAACATGTGCATCATGCTAACACATATTAACAATAAATGACCAGAGCGCAAACACAAGTCTAGCATGGCTTTCAATGAGTCTGATCAATGATCAAAAGTCTGACACTAGGTTTAGAAGAAATTGACATTTCATGTGTAATAAGATTTGTCTTGTTTTTTATAAATGTGCCTGATTGTATGTTGCTGGTTTAAGTTGTATCGGTTTACCCCATATATTATTATTATTTTTGTATTTGTGGAAATTGTTGCTGGGTTGACTTTTTATACATGCCTTGAAAACATAAAAAGTGCTATACAAATAAAGGCTATACTTTTAATATATTTTGTACATAGGATCAGATATTTCCTGTTTTCACAATAGAAAGATTTCTGTAAATGAGAATGATGAATTGTTTAACCATGGTAAAAAGCAATACGATTTAACTTAAAAGCGTACATTTCTGATCATTTGCACAGCCCGAGTTCAGAAGTAAAGAAGAATAAATGGGGTAGTCATTATGTACAGCTAATTAAACTGGTGACTATAGTAATAGTAACTAAAAGCAAGTAGCTCATTAGAAAGCAGTGCGCTCAGGAGACAAAGGAAGATAATTAGCCAATGAGAGCGAGCGTACAGGAGTGAGTGAGTGCATGAAGAGGAGAGGCTCTGAGCTTTTATTGCTCACGTGCATACACACACGCACACACGCCCACACACGCACACACACACACACACACACACACACACACACACACACGCACACACACACACACACACGCAGACACACTCACACACGACTTGCGCATCACCAGACACTCCATCTTCACTGTCCACGCTTATTAAATACGAGGACATAAAATTAATTAACAGCTTAATCACTCACATGTACCCAAACATGCACACACCGCTCTAAAAGGACAAGGCAGGTACAACCTTTTAATTTGAGGAATAATTTAATAATGTTCAACCAGGCTTACGGCCATTCTCACTCTCTTTGTCCTCCTTTGTGTGTGTGTGTGTGTGTGTGTGTGTGTAGTGTGTGTGTGTGTGTGTGTGTGTGTGTGTGTGTGTGTGTGTGTGTGTGTCCTAGCTTTTTTTCATTAATTGGCCAAGATGGAGGGATTGAAATCTGTGGCAGAATCATCTGTTCCTCTGTGTGTTGTACTGTCTGTTAATGAAGCTCCTCTCTCTGTCTGTGTCTGCCGGTCATTTGTCATTTCGGACGGCATGTCCTCCACCATGAGGCATTTGTCTAGCCTGGAAAAATGATGGGCTGGCTGTCCACACATCGTATCTAGACAGTGCATACACATAAGGGCACACACACACACACACACTTTACATCAGCCTGTACATGAATAGGTATTTTCTATAAATGTGTAGTGCCTCTTAAGTGCCACTTGAACTTTTATTGTTTTCATTCGTTTCTATCCTAAGAGCAGTGAGTCCAGTGTATCACACAGGAGTCCTATTTCACATTTTGTGTAATATTTCAAATAATCTGTTCCAAAACACTTTGTCATAACCATCTGAGACTTGGTGCTTGTTGGTGTAGTTTATTGTGATATAATTACTCCCCCCATTAACTACATTCTTATTCATGATCTATTGTTGTCAGTATTCTGCTGCAGCGACTCTATTGCCCCACAGGGATCATTAAACAAGGTCTTATCTAATGTGAGAGTAAAGCGTTACAATAAATCTCGTCATTGTTTTTCTACTCATGTAAATACAGTCTCTATCAGTCGGAGTGTATTTGAGATACTTGAAACACCGAGTGGTTTCACTTCAAGTGCTTTTGTTCGCTTTCATTCACACAACAGCCTGAGAGCCACAGTCTGAAAGTGAATGTTAAACACTTGACTTTAGGAAAACCATTGACTCTGAAACTCACATTAAAGTAAACAGGAGCGGGAAAGAGACACTTGTGCAAAGTGGTTTGATAAAACCCCATGAGGTCACTGATAGAGGACAAGGAATGGCAAGAACTTAAAATAACATCAGGACGTTAAGCTAGGATGAAACACCTCAGTGAACCAGCAGTAATTCACAAAGTCAGTCATTCACATTTCACAGGCTTTGGATTTTCTCAACATACTATACCGTGTGCCAACCTGCACCGGCTACCAGAGAGTAAACGAATAGCAAAAACAACAATAAGGATGGAGACGTTCATATAGAATATGCAGGCAATGAGTGTTATAGCTGCAATTGTTTACTGTTCAGAATCATATATATATATATAAGCCAAACAATATACTGTAGTTTTGTATTTCAATTTTTTTGTTATTTTGTCAAGCTTTCAACAGACTATGGAGCAGTGATATGGTCATGAGGCAGGGTCATGAGGCAGGGTCCCCCCATGTCAGTCAGACATAACAAATACTGTTAAAAAACAATCCCTTTCCTTTAGGTTTTTCATTGTAAATGCAATAGCTCATGCCAGGTTGTTCCAAAACATAAACATATGAGTATGAGTAAATGGTTCTTAATGCTCGAACCACAGCATTGTGTTTCCAAATGTCATGACTGTTGTGATTGAGTTGTCAAAAATGTGTGTTCATAAAATCTCCTTAAATAACAACAATTTCCAAACCAAAACCACAACGCCTCCCCAGTGAAATCTCAGCCTTTTAAACATCAAAATCAAACACTAGACAAAAAATGTTGTGTTATAAATAAATGAAACATTTCCTTCACATGGTGCACATCATTAACACACTGCCAGCAGAAATATTCTTGTTAGTGCTTTCCTCTTGGGGAAGTCTGTTCAAATCTGCTCAAACAACTTGGAGTTTGATATTGTAAATACTTAATGTTTTCATAATTTATGTAAAAGTAAAACAGATAAATGTGCTTTGAGGGGAGACTTGTTTGTTGATTTTTTTTAACAAATGCTACTCCATTATTGTTTAGTATAGTTAAAGATGCATGAAACATTTTCTTTTATCAACATTAAACAAAAAGCCACCACGATGTGTTTGGTATTTTAACCACCGAGAGTCAACACATCAAGCGTTTCTGTGCAGCTTTCAGACTTACAAAACTTCAGTATGGCAGATCTATAAAATAATTCCCACCCTAAGGTTCATTGAGTCTTTAGGGCAGCACATTGAACTGATGCTCCAACCATTTCATTCAAACCTATTTTTCCTCTGAATGTATCACAAGAAACAGAGGAGGGCAACTGTAGCACCTGACTCGCTTCTTTCTGCAAACTAAAAATATCCTCCACTGACTCTGCCGCAGCTACTCTCTGAGGGAAACTAGAGTAACGCAACACAGAGAGAGTTGGAGAGGTGTAGTGTTTCTGCGTGTGAGAAACAGAGAGCAGTATGTTTGAGCTGGAGAATATGTCTGAGTGCACCTCTACTGAAGAATGCATTTCAGGTTCAGGATTTGAGGGGTCTGATATCGACATTTTGGGACTGAAGCTGTGTGTAGAAAGTGTTCCTGGCTAATATCAGCTCCCTACAATTAAAATACATACATGACACAATGTTTGTGTGATGGTTTTTGCCGTGTAGAAGTTCTTGGATAGATGCATAATCACATGATTTCCACAAAACACCTCAGATCAAATATCGGAATTAATTCACAGCTGTCACAACTGAGGGTACAAAGGACGCACTGAAGCTCTCTGTGGAGCATCAGGTCATCTAGTGAGTCAATTAACATGTTTTATTTCCTTAATTGCCCATTGATGCTGATTCCTAAACATGTTTGTATTAGTTCAGGAGTCACGCTAATTATTGAGCCAATCCGTCTGAAATGCTGTCTCACCAAGAGAAGGCATTACCTTCAGCATAAAGGCTAAATTGCAGACCGTAATCTTCATTTTAACTGTGATTGGCGGATTTGCCGGTGTAGATAAAGTCAATTTGACCTTATTTCGAGAGTTCAACTGCACTGACCTTTGAGGGGATGGAAAAAATAGAGAGTCAGAAATGATGAAATATTGTTTATTAGCTTGGCTTCCAATCGTAGATAACCCTGCTCAACTGTTGAGACGAAACATGGTCTGCAGTCGAGCATCATACAACATACAGCTAGCGGCATTATCTCAACATAGAGCGACCAAGCACATAGAGACTAGGTTAACAAAGTTTAGGGTCAATATGGTTTGTTAGTTATGGTTTGAATAAGTGGAAAAGCCTGGAGGGTGACAACGTAAACATCCACCTGCCAAACATTCCTGGATTCATTTTACGGCTAGCTGCTGGATATTGCTAATCTTTACAACCTGGCTCTGGTAGCTTCAGCTTAAACTTTTATAACTTATAGTTAGTCAAATTAAGGTTTAATCCCGTTCTCATTAAAAGCAAATCACGAATAAAATATGAATCACTTCCGCAGATGCAGAATAAACATCTTCAGAACAGTTCAACAGAAACACTCCTTTGTGTCGCTTGCGTTGCGATGGAGGCGACCGACTTCTCCTCTGCACGTCTGATCTTTTTCATTTGAATTAAGACCCTCAAGGGTGGAGTTATCTGGAATTTCTTTTTTGATAAAAGGACATTCGGCCACAGGCGCAGTGAGCCGTGTAAAAGTTAATCAAGAAGGTGATGAAACGGTTCCATAGGGAGCTTCTGCTTTCATAAAAAGAATGTCCAACTTTATTATTCAGTCTGACATACGGAGGTCTGGAGGATCCCCAGGTGACTATTTAAAAATGATATTATTCTTTTAGTCACAATCGGTCACATATGTCCACCTTCCACATGACAGATTGTCTAAACAGGATGTTTAAATGTCTGCATGTTTATTGAGCAGTTGTTCACTCCACATGCTGAGGAGAATGAAACAATTGCAAGATGTCAGGACAATATCGACAACAACAGGCATAATTCTGTCTAAAGCTCTGACACACACACACACACACACACACACACACACACACACACACACACACACACACACACACACACACACACACACACACACACACGGTTTTGCTAGGAGCTCTGTTGGGAACATTAGGCAGAACTCTCCACATTCATTAGCCCATTAGCCTGTTTCAATATTGACACGATCTCATTTGTCCCCTCCCCTGTCTGTCAGGGCCGAGACACTCTGGGACCAGGTCTGAAATCTGCCCTGTGGCTCTGAATTTGGTACCAATCAATCCGCGCTGCCCCACCGTTTACAAGTTCAGCAATATTGCTTTGGGGAACGTCTTGGAGCCGGAAATTAATTTATCAATATCATCTTTTATTCCCAGTAGTATGGCATCTTTGCAGTTTCACATGGCTTCATAATTTCATTCTAAAAACTCAATTGTTTTTTTTATCATAATCACCTGCTGGTTTTAAATATCTAATATTGACAAAATGTCATAGATTAAATCCTTCCATTTATCCACAGACAGAATGGATGGACACATGTGGCTCCTCTTAGGGACTCAGGTACATTTACAGAAGTGCTAATCCTTTGTAAATAAGTCAAAAAAGAAACCGTGTGACTCTCAAAGCACCCACAAAGGGTTAAATGCTAAATAAATGAATAAAAGATTAATATATACAGACTATATTTTCTTAACCACTAAAAGGAGCACATTTCAAAAAATATTTGATGGGTGTAGCACGGGACAGACAGCACATGCAAATTATGCACATTAACATCATCATTATCATAAAAGTGAATCTTGGTTACTTCCAAAATGTATTTAAAATACCACTTAGTGGATTCGAGTTATAATCTGGAAAAAATTGCTCAATGTTGATGTCATCTTAAATATAAATAATTGAAATGACCTGTGGTCACAACTGACACATACAAATAATCTTAATGCATTATTTAACAATCATTTTTTAAATCCACTCTGTTCTATAATAAATCCTGGATGATCTTTGGAGAAAACTATTAAAAGGGTCATATGTTATTGTACAGTATACCCAGCATATTAATAAATACATGCAATACTGTTTATATATAAATATAGGGCAGAACTACAGTGGAGATCTAAGGGAAACATCTGAGTCTGAGCGGTTTAAACTAAAGGAAGATACTGTATATGTAAATAGTGGGGAATTGGAGGAAAAAAGCAACGATAGCATTTTAGCTTCATAAGAGCTGCATTAGATAATGTCTCACAAATATGCGAAATTGATTCTCTTTAGAGAAAGTGAAAGCTCAGAGAACCAAGCTGCTGCCTGAGTGTTTTCTTTAATGCAAATGCTTCTATGGTAATTATGTTCAAAGGAAGTGATCATGATCACACAGCACATACTTTGTGTACATCAAATAAACACATTTTAAAACATTAAGATGAAGAAACGATAGTGTGATTTCTGTTTCCATCAGCCTTGCTGCACAACACTGCACTAAACCCAATGAACCCAGTGGAGTAGAACATTATGTTAATGCTGAGATATGAGACTGCATTTCTGCCAACTAGCCAGAGAGGAGATAGCGTGCATGTGAATGTGCGTGCACACAAACGCACACTCTTCACACTCACACGTTATATCTTTCCTGCAGATCCACAGGGGGCTTCTGGCTTTATTTAGGTGTATGAAAGACATACCGCAGCGTGTGCATGGCAGCTGGTCCAATCATGATAAGTATGCAAATTTACATTTGATTACTTTTATACTTGTGCTTTGTGGACTGAGGTGAGTTTTACTTCAGTATCAGCTGCTGTCAGCAGGTAGCACTGCTTAGGATCCTTTCAATCTGGAAAATGCTGATATTACTGCCGCATTTTCTACAGCGTGTGACAATATGACAAGCCATCCATAACTCTGTGTGTGTGTGTGTGTGTGTGTGTGTGTGTGTGTGTGTGTGTGTGTGTGTGTGTGTGTGTGTGTAAGAGAGAGAGAGAGACAGATGAGGTAGAAGCCTGTTTAAGGTCAGTCAAGCTGTGTTGAGCATGGCCTTTACCGTCCCGCCCCCCTGTGGAGGGTCCTGCAGGGCGGCCCGCATTGCGTGACCGAGTTCACGGACATTTTTTATGTTGTGTTGGTGTCACGGAAAAGAAGTAGAAGCATCACTCTCTGCCATCTGAAGCCTGCAGATACTGTCAGAGGGCAGAACCAGTGCTACATATACCAAAGCTTAACATTGTTACCCTAATTCTATGTCCGTACCGTGCCGCTGCTCCCAGAGAGGCAGAGTTTGTGGATGCTAGGTTCAGGTAGATAAGCTATTCATGCTACTGGTGCTCCACTTATGCTCTGTCCACAAACAGGAGGAAATGCTTTGAAAACAAGGTGAGTTGTTACTTGGAAAGTACTAGGGAGTTAAGACAAATGGGAAACACTGAGCAGTACATTCAAAAAATTCTCAATGTGAACAGACAACAATCATACTGCTGTACGTGTTTACTGTAATAAGGGGAAGAACCAAAAGAACAAATGGTGTAGTTTCACTTCTCATGAGGTATACAATTTACATAATATCTACTACAACAGAACTACTGTAAACTCTCTCATGCAATGTCTTTTTCAAATAATGTACCAAATGTTTTTTTTATGATTTAGCTTGGAAATCAATCCTTTCATATCAATGATTAAAGAAGAAGAATTTGACACGACGATGGCACTACATGAAAGGTTATCAGATCATTGGGGTTTATCCTCTGAGGAGCATGAGTATTCACAGCACCTGTCATAGTTCAATAATGATGTTCCTATTCAGAGAAATGTAACATTTTAATCAGTAAATTAAGATTACTTTACTTAACCAACGCATCAGAGAATAATTACTTAAAAGTATTTTTTAGCGTGCACATGAAACCCCCAATAAGTAAATACAACATGTTATTAATCATTTTTTCCATTTCAGCTCCGACTTCCTGTTTTCACTTCCACACTGGCAGAGAGCTCGTTATCACACACAGCAGTTATTAGGTGAACTGTCACTCATCGCCCATTTCTCATGCACTTAAATGAGGTTATTGTTGGTGACGATCGTTGAGTTTAAATGGCTGCTACTCTGAACAACAAGCTTGATTTTATCACCCACACATCACCCCAAACACAAACAGACACCACAAGCTGTTAAATGATGTTCTGCATGATGATGGTGTTTATATATGATGTCAGCACCATGGTGCTCTGTATGTGTGTGTGTGTGTGTGTGTGTGTGTGTGTGTGTGTCAGCAGTTGGCTAGTGTGCAAACAACAGCCTCCCCACTGCTCACTGGAGTCAGTAGTTCCATTCGTGGAGGTCACAGCACAAAGAACTGACAGACTGGTGATTATATATTATATCGAGAACAGATGGGAGTAGATTACGTTTAACAACCACAGCAAATAAATACGTTAGAGTTATAATAAAACGTCTGTTAACCTTTAACCACAGTGTTGACCCAACTGATTTGAACAATTCATGTTTGACCATATACAGTAACTATACTGCATTTGGCAGCTTTACACTTTGCAAAAATTAACAAGAAATATCTATGCAAATGAAAGCACCAGTCAAGTCTCTCCGTTGAGACCACCTCTGTGCTTAAACAGTGAGAAACAGCATTTTATTTTCTATGTTTTGGGGCAGAGCTATTGTCAGTCTGTAGCCTAAATAATAACTGTTGTTATAGGTCTTCTGGGTAAAGCTGCAAATATTGTCCAAAGATGGACACAGATACGGTTCTGTTTATACTTGCTGGGTCTCTGTATATACTGATGTGTTTGCACGTTTACTGGCATGTACAGTCTGCCTGTTAAGCACCATAATCATAAACTTTGGGCTGCATACAGACCCTCTTTGCAGGCACCCTAGTTAATGTGTAAAATATGGCTTGAGCTTGCTAGTTCTTAAAGCTTGTGAAAGTGTAAACAGTTTTCCCAAAAAATAAAAAGATTGGGTGAATATGGACGTTGTTAAAATACATTTCTAAAAATAAAGCAGATTGTGTCAGATAAAAGCATTGATGTTCTCGCTGTGCTGTCAGTTACTAAAACATAAAGGCAAAAGTCCAACAAAGACATAAATGTTAGACTTCATAGAGAATCCTGACAGTGTGATCATGAAGGGAAAAAAGATACAAAACTCTGAAAAAAACTAAAAGCACAGAGGTAAAATAAATCAAATGCAGAGATGAAAGAAAAAAAGGACATATGTTAATTTCTGTAGAATTTGGTTTGAAACAGTCCATTATAGTCCTTTACAGACAAGGTGTGTGTGTGTGTGTGTGTGTGTGTGTGTGTGTGTGTGTGTGTGTGTGTGTGTGTGTGTGTGTGTGTGTGTGTGTGTACACACACACACAAGGATATGGAGATTACCATTAAATCGTCCGGCAGGGATTACACTCCCTTTCACCAAGCTGATTCAAAGGCCACACTTATAAACGGGGGTTAACAGCTTGTTATAAGACTCTGGATTGTGTGTGTGTGTGTGTGTGTGTGTGTGTGTGTGTGTGTGTGTGTGTGTGTGTGTGTGTGTGTGTGTGTCATGTGCCAGGCTAATCTTCATCGCTCAGAGCGATGAGGGCCAAAGAATAGCAGTCGACATGATGAACAACACTGAAACAAAGACGTAACTATAGATGGGAGGAGAAAGGGCAGAACAAAAGAGAAGACACACACACACACATACACACAGACATGCACACACCCACACACACAACAATGACAGAGTCTGGTGCACTCAGCCAGCAATAACAGTGCAGAACTAGAGCATAGTCACCTTTCCTCTGTGTGAGGTCACATCATCAACTATGTGACAGTGTGTGTGTGTGTGTGTGTGTGTGTGTGTGTGTGTGTGTGTGTGTGTGTGTGTGTGTGTGTGTGTGTGTGTGTGTGTGTGTGTGTGTGTAATCTAATCAGGATATGGAGATTACCATTAAATCGTCCGGCAGGGATTACACTCCCTTTCACCAAGCTGATTCAAAGGCCACACTTATAAACGGGGGTTAACAGCTTGTTATAAGACTCTGGATTGTGTGTGTGTGTGTGTGTGTGTGTGTGTGTGTGTGTTCATGTGTGTCAGGATGCTCAGATTGTTATGTGTACTCTCTCTGTCAGAACATAATACTGTAACATCACGTCTCAAAGTTATAGAATAAATCTCTGATATTGTCAACACTAACCGTTTTCAAACTGACTCAGCCCTGATGGTTGCTCTACAAATCACAATGATGTCTAAGAGAAACACTTCAGGCACTTGGTCCAGATAAAGTGAAATGTTTAAAAACAAAACAAATCCGAGGGCAGGTAAATGTCTCTGTGACAATTAAGAGGATTCACATTGATGTCAGTCTGGCCTTCATTTGGGGATTTTCCATGCCTAATGCACCTGCAGTGCACCATCTCCTCTGCAGCCCTGTCCACAACCATTGATTTGTACCGTCAGCTGTACTCTATCCTTTTGGATGTTGCACTCCAACACTGAATTTAGTTTGCTGTTTAAATAAAGATGCCTGACTGTCACTTGTAGAAGATGTAGACAACAGTGTGGCAGGGCCAGTGGTGGAACAATGACATGCAATATATCCAGCATTGATTTGTACGTTTCTTTAGCTTATATCCTATAGTGGACTTCCAAACTTTCACCACTTAAGGAGCATGTGAAAGTGTTTTAAGGTTGTTATTGGCAGTGTTGGTCACCATTACGCAATTATCAAAAGACTAAAAGAAATGATCACGGTATCTCTGCATGCACTACAGCACATGAGATGGCACAAAGGGCAGAACTCTAAGAAAGCGCAGTTGATTTTTTTAAGATAAAATATAATTCAAATGTCTGTTTCCTGTACTGTGCTCATTGATCCTACACAGATCCTTTGTGCGAGACTTCTTTGAGTCATTATAGCTTTGTGAAGAACCTCTAACCCATCCAAGAAAAAAGGGACCTTGGTATTTTATAATGTGATTGCTTGCTGAAGCTTTTTTCTGTACCTTAATAAAAGCAGAGCTAACAAGGAGAGTGTTCAGAGGAGCTGCTGATGTGGATCAGAGGTCAACAACACCGCTGACCGGCCGATGAGGCTGTTTACAGACCAAAGAAAAGCAGAGATAGAGAAGATTGAAATCAACACTTCAGCCAAGCTCAGCTGGAAATCTGAATCAACATATTTTACAAAGTACATGGGAAAACATGGGATGAAATTGCTAAACCATAACTGTTTATATTCTTGTTTTGTATTCTATTTATGAATTTGTGTTTGTATGAATTTGTGTATGTACATATGTATACATATAAATATATAGAGAACATTCTCCTAACTTGCCTGTATATATTATATGAATGATTATATCAATTATTCAAGATTATAAGTATACATTTATATTGTATGTTAAGATGTAAAAAAATAAATAAAGGGAGAAGGGGTCGGATTAAATAAGTGTAAACTTCTTCCGACCCCTTTTGGGACGTGTAATTAAAGCTTTGTTGTTTATTGATATCAGACAATGATACTAAAGATTATTCAATTATTAATTAAATATTTCGTTTTGTTATTGCATTCATTTGCATAGTACTGTATCATGTCTGTATCATCTTTCATTTGTATTTTCTTTGGTTTTACACGCTCGAAAAAAATAAATAAACTAAACTACAACTCACCATGAGCGGCTGAATTGTCCCCTTTTTACCCTAGATGCTTAACAACAAATAGAAACAGGCTTTCCACTTACTTTTAAGACGGATGCATGTTGATAAGAACAATGCTGTACTGCTTGTTTCACTGGCAGCTTTGCAATTATTACAAAACTAATGTATTTCAAATTTCCCCTGGCCAATGTTTGACAGTTGACTGTAATGTAAACACAATATCAAATATGTGTCTTAATTTTTGTAATATTAGGATGTTTCAATAGGGTTTGACTGTCCCTGAAACCTAGCTCAAGTTGTGATGATCTAATGGCAAATGCAGGAGTGAGTGTTTCCTAAATACTGACTAGAAAATGAACACACACACACACACACACACACACACACACACACACACACACACACACACACACACACACACACACACACACACACACACACACACACACACACACACACTTTAATATGCAACACATAAATAAATGCATAAAGAGTGAAGTCATCACTTATACACACACAGTCCCAAGCCTTTGTTTCACATACACAGTCACGCATGCTCACACTACACAATGACCTCATCCCTCACACATCCTCCCTCCTCCACACCATCACACACNTAGCTTACTGCTACAATTAGACACTGCGCCCACTCTGTTGCCAGATTTGAGAGAAATAAGCAGGTCTATGAAAACAAGCCCCAAAGAAGCAACACATACATGATGTTCTGTCATTTGAAACTAAAACTAAGGCCTCAGGATGACTTTAAGACTTGAACATGGTCATTTTTGTTTTGTAACATTGAATAAAAAATTAAGTATTTAAAAAAAAAAAAAGAAATCCCGATCCCCGATTTTTTAATCCCGATTCCGATCTTTTGAAAATCACGTGATCGGCTCCGATCCCCGATCACGTGATCGGATCGGGACATCTCTAATATTTATGAATTTGTGTTTGTATGAATTTGTGTATGTACATAGTATGTATATATATAAATATATAGAGAACATTCTCCTAACTTGCCTGTATATATTATATGAATGATTATAATAATTATTCAATGTTAAAGTATACATTGATATTGTATGTTAACATACATTAAGATGTAAAAAAAGGGGTCGCGAGAAGGGCTCGGATTAAATAAGGGTAAACTTCTTCCGACCCCTTTTCGGACGTGTAATTAGCTAAAGCTTTGTTGTTTATTGATATCAGACAATCTACAGATTATTCAATTATTAATGAAATGTTTTGTTTTGTTATTGCATTCATTTGTATAGTACTGTATCATGTCTGTATCACCTTTTGTTTCATTTGTATTTTGTTTAGTTTTAAACGCTCGAAAAAAATAAACTAAACTAAACTAAGAGTATCTCTCAGGTTATAGACACTTCAGAGAGCCTACGGGTCTAACATGTTCTCACCTTCAGTCACCTTCAAGATCCAAGGCTTTCATTGTCATGTGTACAGAGCTACAGTGTAGATACCTCACAGGCTCCTCCAACAGAGCAACACACTGAAACAGATTCAATTGTGCAAATAAATACAAATCAAATCTGTCATATGTTGCATCGTCTGCCTCCTCGGACTTTACAGGATCCCAGATGTCATGACCTTGTTTAGCAGACACCACACATGCCGATGTAAATAGATGGGCCTCTTTCCAGGAAACTCAATGAATAACTCACTTAAACACACATGATTATATAAAACAGATTCTACAATGTGATGCTGGACGGCTCGCTGTGTTTCCCCTGACAGCGTAACAAGTGTCAGCTTCATAGAAACATGACAGGTGGAAGCCTCAGGTGTCTCGGCTCCCTGCTGTGAGACCGAGGAGCAGTTAGCGTCTGTGTGTGTGTGTGTGTGTGTGTGTGTGTGTGTGTGTGTGTGTGTGTGTGTGTGTGTGTGTGTGTGTGTGTGTGTGTGTGTGTGTGTGTGTGTGTGTTTGACTTCAGGGAGGTTTATACTGTCATAACACCTTTTTTTTTACACCAGGGTCTCTATCTCTCTTTCTCTCTCGTTCTTCTTTATCTCCAGAGGTCTTTGTGTTTTGAGGGAGCCACTGATCTCATTGGCCTTGCTGGAAAGCATGGCGGGTAGACGCATGACTCATACATGCCCGTGTGTGTGAGTGTGAGTGTGAGTGTGAGTGTGAGTGTGTGTGTGTGTGTATTAGAAATTGTCTTGGGGGTAAGAGAGAAACACCCTCTCTTTCTCCACTTTGCTGTGTCCTGCAGTTCATCCTTAAATAATTCAAATGCCTCGCTGCATGCGCGCACACACACACACACACACACACACACACACACACACACACACACACACACACACACAATTGGCATCAAAGTGAAGTTTGCTTTGTCCACACTAATGTGCACAAATCAGAAAAAACATCTTATTTTCTTCCCTCCAGGCTCTCCTCCAGAGGGGGGGGGGCACCCTGTTTCCATGCTGTAACCGGGGGCAACTATCCATGCAAGCTGAATCATAATAGAGTTACAAATATTATTTGTCATTTTAGTTATCAAATATCGACCAAACATTTTGGCTGCTCATTTTCTCAATGAAAGGTCATAATTCAGAGATGTGAAGTTGTCAATGAAAAAGACACAGAAATTCAGCTATAGTCTTCCCATCAAATGAATCTGAAAACACACGTATTTTTGCACGAAGAAAGACTGGAATGATTCATCTATTATCTAACAGTTGTAGATTTCGGTCAATAGACCAATGAATTAACCAAGTAGTCATTTCAGTTGAAGTTGAAAGATATACTATATGTTTGAACCATACTGAGCGAATGGGTCAAAGATACGTAAATACACTAAATCCTGCCGTCATCCACAAAGTAGCATTGTACAAACTGTCAAGACACCTTTCAAAGTTGCATGGGATAGGGACTAGTAGTAGTAGTAGTAGTAGTAGTAGTAGTAGTAGCAATAGTAGTAGCACAACAGTAGTAGGGGGTGGGGTATTTTATACCTAAGATAAATGTAAGTAGTAAAGGCATTTGATTTGATTTTCACAGTTGTCCAATCAAACTCTACTTTCTCTGCAATTGCTGGTCACATATCAAGGTGCCATCTTTAATATACAATCAATGATACCATTTCTTTTTTTATGCTTCTCCACCTGCAACGTATTAAAAAAAAACGAGTTGCTCCAGGGCCTCAATGCGGCAGCCAAGAAACTAGCCTTGGTTAACAGGTAGCATTTATGACCCCCAATCGAATCACTACGTTTTATTTGTGTAATCATCCGGCAATAAAAACGTCCAAAAGATACAGTACGTTAATAACAACACATGTACTATTTGGTCATTACTCGGCCACACCAAATCAGAGACACGGAAGCAGAGGAATGGTTGTAAGATACGAAAAACAAGTATGTTATGCCTGTTTTTTTGTCAGAATAACAGATAAGGGCTGCAATGCACAAGGATTTTTTTTGAGAACTAAAACTGAAAAAGAAGATTTAACCAAAATGAAAACCCTGTTTGACATAATTGAACATTTAACATGTATTATTGTGGACTCTCTTTCTAGTCCGCTCTTTTACTCTCAGACACACCCTGCCGTTCTCTACTTAGCCTCACGTCTGTGTACATGTGCAAATAGACTTGCAGCACATTTATCTACAAACACATAGCACTGGTCTATTCCCTCAGGTGTTGCTGGCAACATTGTGGATTAAAATAGCTGACGACCCACTTCTCCCAGTATGGCATGGCACTGCTGGGCCAGACACCACAACCATACAGCAGCTCACAGCTGGCCTTATTTAAAAATACTTGTATAACTTGCAACTACGACAAAATGGTGACCCGGAAATTGATTACCCCAACTCAAAGATTAAATACAACAGTAGTTTATATGTAATAATTTTCTGAATGAATATTGGGTGGTATAATGACATTAGTGATTAGAAAAGTTAGGCAGTAAGTACCTATTCCAGTCTATTCCAAAACAATGAGTCAGATCACTTAACGCTAAAGCAGGAAATTAAATAATGTGGATTCAATTAGTGACTCAGACATTTAACATTTCTGGCCGTGCAGCTGCTTTAGTTTTTCGTTTGATGTCCAGTCATCAGATTAGGTTGATCAAGCCAATGAGAGCTGGATGGAACACATGAAAGCATAACATGAAAGCATAACGTGACAGCAGCAAATGTTGCACGAGGATGCAAAGCTGCTGCTATAGTATTCAAAAGAGTTTTTGAATTTGAATACACATTTGGTTTATAAACTAAGTATGTGCAGAGCCATCATTTGAGGGCAAAACTTTCAAAATTCCGATCAGTCCTCGTGTATCCTGAATATCATTTCAACACATATCAGTGAGTGTGACTTAGACGGTCCAAAACTCCACAAGGAACTCATAAGGAAAATTGTGATGTTACAGTCTAACCTTTCTTGTTTTGAGAGGAAACCCATTTTAATTACTGAAAAAGAATGCTCAAGAAATCTAGCTTTAAATGTCGACTCTTAGTTCTCTGACATTGTTTTTCTACCTCCTTCTGTCTCTGAGACAAAGAACAGCGGCAGCAGACTCATAAAGAAAAACAGGACAAATTCTCAAGGTCATCCTTCTCCACTGCATGTGACCCATTTACTGTGTCCCTCCACACACACACACACACACACACACACACACACACACACACACACACACACACACACACACACACACACACAATGCTCAAATGCCCTTAAACAATGTGACATCCCTGATGAAAATCTTGAACAGCAGCTGGTATCATGCAGACACAGTTTAACTGAGATGGGCTTGGAGGTAGTTCAACATTATTGCAGGTTGACATTTAGTAGTCTCTACTGTGATGGCATGTTAATGTTGGGTCAACAGCTTCACTGTAAATTAACTATTCCATGAAAGTTGTACCCAACATGACAATAAATTGAGTTGTTGTTTCCACTTTTGAAAGTTGTACCTGATGTCAGACCCAGTGAACACTGAAGCGCGGCAACACTGAAAAGGCAGAGAATAATTCACCATTGTTGAAAAAGGTTAATGGCAAGCATCCTGTGGTCTTGACTTCCTCTGTTGAAAAACACAAGCTCCATCTAAAGGCAGTTCAAGCTGCTCGCCTTTGTTTACTGCCTTTGGAAACAGATTCAAAAGGCAAAAAGTTTGGCACAATTACAATGTCAGTTACAAGGAACATGTTTGGGAACATTTAGGGATTAGGGGAACAGTTGCATTGTTTGTTACCCTTGTGATCGCCCGCTACACACAGTTCAACCAAACATGAAGCCATGCTCTCATTCTGAGAGGTTTCAGAAAGTTACATCAATCATTTAATGAAATTCTGGTGGACTTCTTAAGATTTAAATATGACTAACTTACCTTATACTAGACTTAAAGCAAAACTATGCAAGGTGTAATTAATTTTTTGCAGCAGTCTACTAGATCTTTGTGAAAACAGCGACAAAAATTTATGTGTGTAACCTAGATAGTGTACTGCCAACTGTAGGCCTTTCCAAGCTACTACACACACACATACGCTCACTTCCTCTGCCACTATCAACATCCTCTGCACGCTATGAATGATCTCATTACCAAAACACACACACACACACTTGAGTGCCCTGTTAGCTGTTGGTTCAGCACATGAGCTAAGAACTAAAGAGACAGGAAGAGGGTGTATATTCGACTAGATGTGGCAATTTTTTTATACAATTTCATAAAAAGAAGTCTGCAAATTTGAATGTGAATCAGTGTGCTCATTAACATCAGCTGCTGGGATTTGTTCTTGGAGATTATAACTGTTTGGAAAGAGTCACATTGACTTTTCTGGCTCTTCTTGGCATTTTGACGCTGCTGATATTCTTGATTTCATGAATCATTTTGTCTCCTCTGGTCAAACAGATCATGACTTTGTCGGCTTGATTGATATTCTTCTTCCTCTGGCAGTAATAAAAAAAGAAGAAGAAGAATGTGAAAAGGAAGCTGCTCTTACAATTTCATTGTTTATTTGCAAAATGTGTTTTTTTCTTCTTCGTCTCGTCTTTGCTGATGCATCAGTTTTTCCACCTCAGACCACAGCAGAAACTTTTTGCTATATTTGGGCTTTTTGTTCAATTCCTTTCCTTCAGTTGTTTTTTTTCTAAATTCAAAATGCGCATAAACAGAAGGATGTGAGGGGGATAACAGGGGGCAGAGAGGGAGGGGCAGAGAGGGAGAAGAAAAGAAATAGACACAGAGAGAGAGGGACGAGGGAAAGAGAGGGCTGGATGGATGCCAGGTCACAAGGCTTAATCCCAGAGCCAATCGGTCTGCAAACACTGGCTCAGCAGGATGTAGAGACAAACACACAGACAACACAACACACCTGTGTATGTGTGTGTGTGTGTGTGTGTGTGTGTGTGTGTGTGTGTGTGTGTGTGTGTGTGTGTGTGTATCACCACAGCTCAGCATGTGATCACCAGGAGGATTTCTCTTGATAAAAAAAGAATACAATCAAACACTGTCAGCTGTTCTGTTTTGAAATAACTTCCTGCACACAAGTGTGTTTGACCAGAAAATCCGGTACCATAATAGCAAATACAAGAGTTATAAATAAAAGATATGCCTAGATAGAGCCTGTATCCATTCAGTCAAAAATACTTCGCTTTTTTTTTGTTACACTGAATTGGTCATTCCAGAGCTCCCCATATATAGAATCTAAACACCTATAGGATAACATCAAATAGCTTTTCATCTCCAATCGGTGTCTTGCAATCAATGGGAGAGTGTAGAACTGCAATCAGCTGCAGTTGTAACAGCACACTTATTTTGCACATCAAACACGTATTGCATGCTAAAGGACGAAGGGCATGAAGTGACTACTCACGCTCTCTGTCACTAAAAAGTTAGCACTATTAATTTAAGGGAATTTATTTGGACTATCAGTTGCTGTCTTAATTTGAACTACAAGCACTGCTTCCATTTGTTCCGACTTTCCAGCTGGTTAGCACAAAAAGATAGTGAAATTGAAACATCTTAGTGCCTAAGTTGACTTTTCAAAATGTCTTGCTCTTTCGACCAACAGCCAAAAAGATATTACATTTTAATTATTTAAAATGTTTTTTTTTTTTAAAGGGATTTACTTTACAAGTGCAAGCAAGTCCAATGTTTGCAGCAGTTCTATTGCAATGAACAGATTGTTGGTCCTAATGCTGCGGGGACTGAGTCCTAATGCCAGCCTCACTGCAGCTGTGACAGCAGTCCTTACTGCTAACAGTCTTTGCTGAGCTCGGCTAAACACCTACCTCTACTCAGGCCACAGAGATAAAACTGATATTAGTTTTCCTATTTGACAGCAAGTAATACAGCAGACAAGCATATTTCCTAAACGTTCCCCTAATACATTGCTTATTGATACAGAAAGTCTACACAATAGCCGATATCCACAGTGTGCTTGAAGCATGGAGAGATTAATGGGTAAATCTCCCCATAAACTGTAGTAATCGGGCTCCATGGTGAATAGTTCTGGAGAGCTGCCCTCCATAAAAAAAAAACACTCATCTTGAAAGATCAGGGCTATGGCTTTCACAGTATAAGCTCTCTCCATCACGAGTGCAGTTCATTTGTTCTGCTGCGGCAGTCTGACTGCTCACTTTCTTATCTAATCTCTGCCACCGTAGACTGAGTGCCTTATTCACTTACTGAATTATGGGTTCTCCGGCGAGTGTGTGTGTGTTTTACTCGAGTGATTTCAAATTATGAGGAGAAGACAATAAACTGTGTGTTTGAGGGAACGATAAGAAAGAAAAGGAATGAATGAGGTGATTAGAGCAGCTCATGGTGAGGAGAATATTTGGCATCAGCTCCCACACTGTAAAAAGTGAAGACGTGTTTGTGCCTAAAGGCTTATCTTTTTACAAATCTGAGTTATTTTACAGCTACAAACACTTTATTCTGTTTTGCTTCAATTGTGGTTGTCACATGACTGTAATATCTACATATTTAGGAATGGTATAAATGTTATAGAAGAAGAAAGAAAGTGTAGCTGGAATACAGAATCTTTAAGTTTTGTGGCTTCTTCTACTTGAAAGAAAATAAGAAACCTCAGACAGGTTGTGTGGCCTCAATCCACCTTTGAGCACCCCAGAGACGTAGTGAGCTAATCAACGACACTGAGGAAGCAAGGTGCCCACTTGAGAACCCCCACCTGTCAACCATCTGCCACTCCCAACAACAAGGTGAATCAAAGTGATCACCACTGTACAGGACAAGAGATTGTTTGTATTATTTTTAACTCTACATTTAGATTCAAACAGCAAATATAATTCCAAACTTAAAAGCACTAAATACTAAAATAACTCTCGATGATGTGCTTTGGGATAAACTTTTAGACAACCGTCCATCAATTTTCTGTTAAGCTTGTGTTGTTCGGATCACAGTGGGCTGCAGTCAGTCCCAGCATGCAGCGGGCAAGAGGCAGGTCACACTGGACGAGGTGCCAGTCAATCACAGGACTGACATACAGGCAGACCAGAAGTTCTGCTGATCAACACGAGCCGGGCGAGTTCAGTTCACAATGAGACTGAGAGGTTAAAACCATGTCAGCCTCCTAGCTGTACGTTGTTGTTGTTATGGTTCATTTATGACAGCTACAATGTATCCCACTTTTAAAAACAAGACATCTATTGCTGGCTATTACTGTAATCTAAATAACATTGATATAAACACTTATACAATTGATTCAGCTAAGGAGCAATGCACCAGTTTTCGCTTATTCACAAAACATCTGCTTAAGGCTGGATTTCCACTAATCTGGTGTGTTGATTCTTGGTAGTCTGCAGAAAGTGCAGCAATGAGTCATTAGTGTTGGACGAGTGGAAGCTTTGACCTACTGGTGACAAGAGACAAAAAGTCAGAGTTTCCCCAAAGTCATTCGATTTGATGATTAAAGGTGACCTATCATGCAAAATGCACTTTTGTGCGTCTTTTATACATGAATATGTGTCCCCGGTGTTCCAGGGAACTCACCAAGAGTCAGAAAACACAACCCTCTCTATTTTCCTCCATACCCAAATCTCTTAAAAAGGGGCTGCAACGGATTTGATACAGACTGATCCAGATTTGAACACTTCTATGACGTCACAGAAGTGGCGCTACGGCTATTGGGCCAACTCCACCAATCAGGAGGAGACAGCCACGGACATTGCTGTTCGAAAGCGCTGGAGACGCTGTAGTACATATGCCAGGCCTGTAGATGGTGTTGTTCTCACATAATCAGCCCATGCAAAGACAGTGTTAAATTGAGAGAAATTAGGAATGGCTAAAATGCATGATCTGTTTGGTATTTTGAAAAATAAAAAGTATAAATATGCCTTATATAGGTATGGTCCTACACTATATTATTCAAATATAGCATGATAGGTCCACTTTAAAGGAACATAGACCTGGGTCTGTATCTAATTGAATTGCAATTCATGTTATTATTGAGGAATTTCACTACAGACCAAAGTGTTGGATATCCTACGCTTCAATATTCAGGTTAAGTGAGCAATAGAGTCTAAGAAGGCAATAAGATTACACGGTATAAGAAAAGCAGCCAATTAATTGCAACAGTATCCTTCAATTGGAAAGGATAATAAAGTTGCTCCCATTCATTTTCTTTAATAAACGTTCTTACTGATTGGTGCAATGTTTCAGCACATGAGATTGGTTGTATTTTTTCATTTCATAATCAGCAGCTATCCCTTCTTCACCTCACTGTCTCTCTCTCCTTGTGTCACTGTCATCTCTGTCCTCATTTCCTCTCCATTCCTTTGTTTTTTTCTATCTCTTCCTCTTTTTCTCATCTGCTATGACTATGAGGAAGCAGCTGTGCACCACAGACAATTACATAACAGTGTGTGTGTCTGTGGTAACACAGGACGGATGGCGAGAGAGACAAGAGGAAGATGGAGTTAAAAAAAAAAGTATGCTCTTTGCTGACGAACTTTGACCTGCATTTGAGCTTCTTACCTCATGCATTGTGTCTACTGGTGTTTTATTTCTCCCTCATTCTTTCCTCCACTTATCCCCCCCTTCCCTACATACAGAGTTACTGGGCTGTGAAATGTGAAAAACTGCCGCATACATGGCAATTCATTATCTTGTCAAACTTCCCAGGGCCAGCTTCAAGCCACAGGGAGAGAGAAAGAGATACAGTAGGGAGACATTAGAAAAAAATCCAGTTTATGCAGCAGTCTTTGCATTAGGGCAACGGGTAACCAACGTTTAATACAAACTCGATAAACTAAATCCCTCTTTAAATCCATAAAAGAAACCATCTCCACAGGAATCATTGAGGAGTCAGTGCTAACTTTATACATAACTTTGCAATACACTGTGGTAATGTGTATCCTGTTATTATAAGTCTGCAAGTGGAGAATGTGGTTTATACAAGTTCAAGACATTTCAATAATTTGCTGCATTAAAAAGCCTGATGGGATTTGTTGACCTAGGTTTAAGCCATATGGCAGTATTTCCTCCCAGCCTGTGTAGCATACCCCAGCAGGTCCATAGGTCAAACGCTCAGCCTGAGTTATCTCGCAGTGTAGGAGGTAAAGTGCAGTGTAAGAAAGAGTTAAGGTTTTAAACAATGCACCTTTTAGGGGCGATACACAACCCGAGAATAAGCT
>NW_011350604.1:130255-181038 GCF_000735185.1 Notothenia coriiceps
TGTTGGCACTAAAAATAGGAAGAGGCAGTAGGAATTTGTGTCAGTAAGACAGTCAGAGAGCAGACATGCAGTCTTGGCTTCATCAGGTCTATAAACACATGAAATGGCATATAAAGGTGGCAACACACACTCACACACAAGGCTGAATATAGCTTCCAATTAACAGCTTCGATTTCTCAAGTTCAAGGGGAGGAACTTGAGGGCAAATATTTGTATCGCCTGATTCTATGTTATTAAATGATTATGTATTTTGAGCATAAATCCTGCATGAACTCCTCATTCAGGTTGTGAAACCTTTACTCTACTCAGAGAAAGGGTATGTTTTATTCACACAAACCACCAAAAGACCACGTGGTCATGGGGTACAAAGAAAATCAACATATTTTCCCTTTAATCTATTTTACAAGTACAGTAAATATTTGATATGTCAGATAAAGGTTAGAAGACTGTGGGCGCTCATGCTCCGTCTATAGTATATGTGCTCTATAGTGGCTGATAATGCATAATTCAGTGGGATTATCTGCAAACAAACAGTGGCAGATGTGGATATATTATTTAAGAACACGTCACTAGCTATTAAGCATGTGTCCATCTTCCATCGCCATTGTGTGTGTGTGTGTGTGTGTGTGTGTGTGTGTGTGTGTGTGTGTGTGTGTGTGTGTGTGCAAACATATCAGGCTGACAGACTGGTCTATCGATCTGATCAGTCACACTAAAAACGGCGTCCTCCATGATCAGCTCAGACTGAAATACAAATTCACTCCACCACTTTCACCTTCTATCTGCTCAGAGTCTCAACTGTCAATTAAATGCAGCATCAAGTCTCTCTCCATTCAATACAACAGGACAAAAACGTTGATGGAAAGTTAAAAGAGAGCCAAGTATTTCAACCACAACCACCTTAAAGTTCTGATATTAATGTTAAGGTAAAATATCCAACAACTAATAAGACACTTAAGGGGTGAAACAGCTGAAATGTGCTTCTTATCAGATCAACGTGCGGAGCCCTACATGTCTGTCTGCCCTGGTAAAAGGAAGCATCATTTTCAGATTGACCACTTGGATGTTCTGAGTTTAATCAGAAAGCCATTCATATTACCAATACCATAAATATATATGGGATAAGTAAGTGGAGAAACAGGTACACATTTGATCCTTAACATACCCAAGTGAAGCCCTAAACCTCTTATTTCCAAAATGTCAATCTTTAGCTTTATTCAGTTTTTCCTGCAGCATTTAAAACCTATTTTTTTCCTGAATATCATCATGGGGGATTTCACGTCATGCTCATGCTTTTACATTAATGATTAAGAGGTTTAATTAAGCCCTAAGTATGTTTAAGGTACGTCTAAGGGATAATTCGCTCGTATGGGTCGTTTTTAAGCATTTTAAAATACTGTTTGTCCATTATTTAGTATCATAATTGTATGAAGCTCTGCCTGTGTCCTCTCTCTCCTCCTCCTCCTCCTCCTCCTCCTCACCCTGTGTGTGTGTGTGTGTGTGTGTGTGTGTGTGTGTGTGTGTGCGTGCGTGCGTGCGTGTGTGTGGAGAGAATCCTTAACAAGCCTCACCTGTGCTTTGTCGTTAAGTGGAATATAAAGCAGCTGCGTGTTCGTTCTCCTGTCAGCGGACCTTGCCTTGCGCCATGTGAGCGGAAAAAAAACTAACGCAACTACACGGGGCTGCTGCTGGCGCTCCGGAGCGCTCTAGTGATGCGAAACACTGAAAACACCAACAAGCTCACACATAGTATTTCATCCCAGTTAAACCCCCTTCAATTTCCCGGAAAAGAAAGAGAAAACGCATCATATCTGACCTGCTGCCAGTTCTCCTCCAGGGAAGGCATCGCAGAGAAATAACCAGTGTCATGAACGAGTTGGAGTTCCTGGAAAATACTGTAATTCGCCAAAACATCCATACTTGACGCAGAAAAGGAAAAGTCAGTAAAGAAGTCCGGAATCCAAACGATGAAACGCGCACTTCTTCTTTCCTTCTTCTCAGACTTGTCAGGTTGAAAAACAAACGCTGGAAAAATCCCAGCTGGTGCAGAAGAGCGCACCTGAGCACTTTAATTAAGAAACAAAAAAAGCTAACCGGAAAGAAATAGTTGGATATTTTATCTTTCTAAATGCAAACCCCGCTCCTCTTTACTCGCTCTGTCACGCCTCTCTCCTCAGTCCGGGCTCGGGGGTGCCAGATCTATTTCCGCATTGCCAGATTGCCAATCGGTCTCCGTACAAGCTGCCAGGTTGCCAGGTTTGCTCCTCCAGCAGCAGACTGGACCGCGCTGCAATCCAGGCGAACGGCGCGAGAGGGGAGGGAGGCAGGGGAGGAGCCACCTGTCAGTCAATTTCATGCGTGACCTAATAAGGTAAATAGGGTTGATGATGTCACTAGCGTCCAATTAAGGAGGCGCTGAGACTGAGGGAGTGGGCGGGGTTTCCAGGGATTCAGGGACGCTATTGGCTGCAGGACGCTGTCAGTCCGGCCGAACATGGCAAAGAGGGGTGAGTTATTTTTAGAGGCCTATATAAAACGACAGCATTCCGCTCTCAGTCACTACAGGCTGCACGAGCGGAGAGGAAACCGCGAGCGCGGCTGCTTCGAGGAAACCACGACAAAAATATGTTAAAATGCCTAGTAATAATGTGCTGAAATTAACAGCTGAGCGGCAGAAGCAGCAGCATTGATGTCGGAGAAAAGATGCTGTGTTTTTTTCTGAGGTGTGACAGCTTCACCACAGCTACTCCTCCATGTGGTTTCCATGTGGTGTCTGTGCGGAGAACAGGGATGCAGTGGAGGGAAGAGCTCAACACGATCCTCCCACCTGTTCACTTTACAACCGTTTATCCTCCTTTTGTTCTCTACACGTAAATCCACTTTCATTAGCATTTTCGAAAGCCCCATAATAAATATGTATTCATTCAGCAGTCGAAGAGGTATTTTACTTAAGTAAAAGTGGTAATACTACAGTGTAAACATAATGTCACAAGTAAAAGTCATGCATTAAAATATTACTGAAGTAAAACTATAAATATATAAAACTTGAAAATATACTTTAAATACCAAAAGTAAACATACTCCTTATACACAATTGCGTATTTCAGCATATAGACTTGAATATAATCATTACCACTTTAATGTTGCTAAAAGTAAGGATGGAATAATTGTAGCTTATTATATATAAATCATAAACTACTTTGTAACACAGCATACTGTATTTGGTACTTTATATTTTGTATTAAGAATTTGCACCTTACTAATGTTATCAAAGTAAAAAAATACTATATTTGCCTCTGAAATGTATAAGTATAAAAGTGCATAGAATAAGAAATTAAGAAGGTTTGTACTTAAGTACTTGCGTAAATGTACCTATAGTTACATTCCATGAGTGCATGTATTCTCTGCAATTGAATTCACTGTTGCCGAATGTCTCTGAATAAACTAATATGCACCATAGGCTACTGCTGATCTGTGAGAAGATAGCAGAGTCAAAAATAATGTAGTCGTATATCCCATACAATATTGTTAATGAAAGCACTTTTTACTTGATTACATGTAATAAGTTACTTTCGAGCTCTGCTATTGATGACCGTATTACAGGAAATGACACAAGATGTGAAACTGTGGAAACTGTGACTTGTGTACTGCCAGTTTGAAATGAGGTAATTCAAAAATGGCTAATACAGCTATAATCATATCACCTTTGGTAAATAAGAAAAACAAATATTGATGTCGGTCATGTTCAATCTTTAATATAAGAAAAAGCTTCTAACCTGCTAAGATAATAACAGTCTATTCCAAGTTTTTTCACACACAGTTAACATGACGTTTACATATTTGCTCAGTCAAGCTCTTTTGCCCTGAGATTCATCCATTAGAGTTGAGAGACTGCAGCTTATTTGTTTCCTCCGTACATGAACAACTCACTGACTGTTGCTGACCAGCTCTGTAATAGACACATTTATGTCTGTGCAATGCGGTTATACACTTTTTTTGAAGATACACACAAAACCTAGCTTCAAAAATGTCAGCACTGCCTTAAATGAAGTAAAAGAAACAGTTTGAAATAACCTCACTCAGGTTTTTTTTGTTTTTGGAACATTTGGTTTGGTGTCAGGGATTTTTAGGTTCACTGAGTTGTTCTCCAATACCAACATGACTGCCTGAACATGAACTCAGAGGACAGTCAGACAGGATGTTTCCTCTGTTTGGTTTGTTATAGAGGATCATAAAACCTTTTATAGGATCAGATGGCAGACATTATTTCCAACTGGCTCTCTAAACTTTTGAAGTGCTGCTGAGTTGTATTAAAGCAGCATTCCTAAATTCATAGAAGATGATTGGGCCTGAAGCTTCTTTGTTGCTCACCCTCACACTTTCTTATTGTCTGCTCCCTATTAGGTGTCTTCTTTATATCTTGGCATCTGTCTTTCCTTGTCTTGCATCCCATCTTTTTTCCTCTTTCTTTTTACTAATTGATTATGTCATCCTGTACTCTACTTTCACTTCTTCTTTCTTTACACTTGCTCTCATTCTTTCATGTATTATCTTTTCTTTCCATTTTGTTTCTTGCTTGCTTGCTTCTTTTGTTCGTAGTCCGCAGTCCCACTGTTCTTCCTTGAAACCTACCTCCACCTCTGACACTATTAATAAGCCTGACATGAACCGTAGAACACATCTAGCTATGCTCTTACAAATTACATTAATTGGATTAATGAGGACGCAATGATTAAAGGTAAAAAACTTGAAACTGAAAGAGACAATAGGCTACTGTTCAAATGTTGAAAAGAGAGTGAAGCATGCTGGCACTTTGTTTTGTCATGGAACAAAAAGCTTCTACTGAAGGAGGAGATGTTATTCAAAAGTAAAGCCTAGTCACCGTATTTGTCTGGGGAAGAACATAATAACTTGTTTTTGGATAGTTAATTATTTAGCTTGTTAGGTTTTTTTTCTTGCTTATTTGAATCTGAATCCGGCTCCATGCTAGATTAGTCTTAATCTGCATGTAACTTAACTCTTATGTAACTGCCATGTGATGTGTAGCCACGGACAATTTGCCTGTTATTGAGTTAACACTTTCTTTGTGTAGTTGTATGCCTGGGCTTCTTCCTCTCCCCCTGTCAGCTTCTTCTTCTTCTTCGTGTGTCTCGTGCCCTCAGGGGACGTACTGCTGGTCTCTGAGGACAACAAGTGCCAGATGGCTTCTAGATCGGCTGTTTCAGGACATTTTCCGCATTGATTTTTACAGCTCTGTCTGCCACTGGAGGAACAGAGGAAGTAAGAGAGGAAGGAGGAGGGAGTAGATAGCGAAAATGTGTGTGTGTGTGTGTGTGTGTGTGTGTGTGTGTGTGTGTGTGTGTGTGTGTGTGTGTGTGTGTGTGTGTGTGTGTGTGTGTGTGTGTGTGTGTGTGTGTATTGTGGGGGTGGATGGTTGGAGAAGTATGGATCAATACAACTACTGAGTGCCTGTAAGAGGCTCTTAACACACTCACATGCAACATCTTTGTGAGATTCACATTTAAATACAAAACAATAATTATTATGCTTTATTCCTATCATTTTGGGCAAATCCCTAGCATTACAACAACAACAACTTATATTACACTTATACTACTACAACAACAACGGCCATAACCACTTCGACATCCATTTTTTAAATTTTAACCTAAACTCTGGCTTTTTCCACCTTTCTTTGTCTCTGTTGTAGCAAATAAAGGTTGTAAACAACACAAAGAGGATTAGGAGGATGGAAGAACTTTACACTTAATGGATCTCCAGAGTAATGTCATGTTTTCAGTTTCTGGCTCAAACCACTGATCACCATAAGAGCAGAACATGTAAAAGCTGTGTGTGTGTGTGTGTGTGTGTGTTTGTGTGCGCGTGCGTGTGTGTGTGTGTGTGTGTGTGTGTGTGTGTGTGTGTGTGTGTGTGTGTGTGTGTGTGTGTGTGTGTGTGTGTGTGTGTGTCTATAGCACACAACCTTTTAAAAGCTGGGCATCTCAGCCCAGCTCCACACACACTGAGTGTTGTAATCTTATCATTCTGTTGTGTTGTTTTGGCACAGAGAAGAACTGCATGGAGAGAGAAAGGAAAGTAAGGGTAAAAAAGAGGCAAATTATTTCACCATCAGGGCAGAAACTCTAGGATGGTTCAACTTGAAATAAGGATGACTTTCGTGTTTTACTGTTCAAGAATATTGTAGGCAAAGAGGAAACGATATATTGATATAATACCTCTGCAGCTCATCCAGAATGCAGAGGCTCGTCTGGTCTTCAACCTTCCAACATTCTCCCACACCACGCCGCTCCTCCGCTCCCTTCACTGGCTTCCAGTAACTGCTAGAATCCACTTCAAGACACTGGTACTTGCGTAACATGCTGTGAATGGATCATGGTTAAACTGTACACCCCAGCACGTGCACTCCGCTCTGCATCAGCCAAACAGCTCGCTGCACCCTCACTGCGAGGGGGACCCAAGTTCCCATCAGCAAAAACACGTGGGTTTGCTATCCTGGCTCCAAAATGGTGGAATGAGCTCCCCATTGACATCAGGACAGCAGAAAGCTTGCAAATCTTCTGGGGGAGACTGAAAACGTCAACGATAGAATTACTAACAAAGAATTACTAACAAAGAATTACTAACAAAGCACTTATATATTAATAAAGGGCTGGCTTATCTAAAGCAGTTGAGTAGCACTTGAAATGTTTGGCTCTATGAAACCTGATGTACTTACATGATTCTGTTTTCTTCAAGTTTGTATTTTGTTGGTCGAATGTACTTATTGTAAGTCGCTTTGGATAAAAGCGTCAGCTAAATGCAATGTAATGTAATAATACTTTTTATGTCCTATCTCGAGAAACTCAAGCCCTCATCCTGTTTTTAAGAAAAATGCTGTCCCTGTTCCTCAGAAACAAACCAAAGCCTGAAAACATCGTATCCAGGTTTCTAGACACGGTCTGCTGCAGTTTCTGTGCAGATGCAACTAGATCAGTTTTTTAATCTTCCACACGTACAACTGCACCCCCTGGAGCCTTCTTCAGCTCCACTGGCTGGTGCAGAGCCTCAGGCTTTGTGAAAGTTTCAGTTTTTCACATTCGTCAATTATTTCCATCTTGAGTAAACCAACAGTGGGAGGAAAGAGTGTTTAGATACAATATACGGGAAACTGACTGAAGACTTCTGAGGTGTTCAGAGGGTTTTGTAGTCAGAATGGTGGCAGATATTCATGAAAGCTGTTTTATGAGGATACTGCTGCAGATCCAACAGATCTTAAGTTTATCTAAAACTCAATCACCCAACAGGCAACAACTATCCCCAACCACTTGCACATTTTTCAGTCTTTACACTCCAAAAGAAGCACATATTGAATGACTGAGGACAAAACACATTTCTATTCTAGTTATAAATCTTCCATGCGTGCTTAAAATTATATTAATTAGAAAGACAGTCAGCATCTGAATAAGAAGGCCGTCTATTAAGTAGGCAGACTCTCCTTTACCCAAGCAGACTGTATAATGTTATCTGCAGACTATCAACAACAACTGGGCAAGAATGAGCGAGAATGTTTTAGTTATTAAATCCTCCAACATTCAAAATGTGTATCCCTGCCTCACATTAAAAAAAAAATCGATATATTCAGAAAAACACCAAGTTTAGCTACTTTCTTTCCTTACATTTTTTAAACATATCCTATTGTCAATGTTTTTACAACCCAGCGTTGTTCCTTGGGGCTTGGCATGGCATACAAATAAAAATGCAGGTCATAGTTCAAGTCAGAGCTGGTCTAAAAAAGTTTTTAGGACAGAAAACTGGAGCTACTGAGCTGAGAGGGACCCTGAAGCGGGCTCCGAGGCTGGAGCTGTCTTCTGTCTCCTGCCTCCAGACAACTATCACACACGTGGAGTGCACGAAACCCTGAATCCAGGCGGACAACACACCAAACAATACACAAACTTCCTCCCTCTCTCTGGCCCGACAGGAGGAGAGGACACAGAAACCATGTTCTGCTGCGAGAGTCACAGCGGGATCACTGAGCTGGACTTCAGGAAGCAGCAGAACATTTGTCTGCTTCAAGAGAACCGGAGGTGAAACCACAAGCTGTGAACCATGAGCAACATGGTGGACCAAAGAGCTCAAAATAACACCGGAAACTGGGCTAACAGCACAGTAGCTGCAGTGGAAAACAACAGAAATATTGTGTTTATTTGGGTCATTTATTAGTATGTTACATCCTGTGCCTTCTCAATGTGCTCTCATAAGGTCAAAAGTTTGTTTTCACCTTCACATTCTGGTTCAGTGCGTAGGTCAAGAAAACTTGTTTCCACTGACTCGGATAAAATAAGGAAATAACACAACTCTGTCTTTGGCCTGTTCGTCAGTTAATTGAAATGCTTACTAACACAGCAAATCAACCATGAAATGATTGATGATCAAATCAAATATATTTATATAGCAATATCACAAATAACATATTAGCCTCAGGGGGCTTTACAGTGTATCGATCATACAATACCCTCTGTCCTTTGACTCTCGCAGGGTACGTGGAGAAACTCCCATGAAACCCCACAATTAATGGTAAAACATGGGGAATGATTATATATTAAAAAATCTACAAAATGTTATATTAAATATACTATAACAGTTGAAATAAATCAGTGGTTCAAAGTAGGTGAGTAAATGTCATTAAGTATTGTAAACTTTTGAGGTGCTTGTACTAAAGTTTCTAATTACACTGCTTTATTTCACACATTCAGGAAATCAATTACAAAGGCTGTACTTTTTACTTTACATGTACTATTAATTCTATTTAAACTACCCAAGAGTATAAAAAGTAGTTAAAACTAAGTACCCACTGACCGAATACGTTATGATTTTCAAGCACCACTTTCATATTTACAGCTCATTATGATTTAGTAATACAATAAAATACTTAAAATGGGCCACACTGAATTTGGAGTACTTTTTAGAGTAAAGTAGATGTTATTGCCAATGCTTCTGTACTTTTTAAATAGGTAGCATTTTAAATGAAGGACTTTTACTTGTAGTTCATTTTTTCTGATAGTGTTTTGAATACTTCTTCCACTGTCATGGAATCCCTAATGTTGAAAAACGATCTCCTACTGTAAACACTAACCACAATGTGTCTCCCATATTTTCACAAAATACTCACACACAGCGTAAAGAAAAAAAGCATCTCATCTCCCATTCAAACATTTAAAAAGAAAGACACAATGTAACACCTGCCTTTCTACCATTAACTTACACACATTCCCAACCTCCACTTCCTAAACATGTACTGTAGCTGTGATATCTCCTGTCTGATCCCCTCCTCCTCTCATGCCTGTGATGTTTTTAATAATGAAAGGAAGAAGCAATATATCCTCGAGCTGAGGGAGCGATATAGGGTTAAGTATATTCTGCAGCTAATTGCGCTTTCTAGTTTTTAATAACGAAAAACCACAAGCCCGCAGGCCTGTGTGTGTTAGTGTGCATATTTTCAAACCAGTATCATAAGCAAATAGATCATCTGTATGTATATATCTGTATGTATATATATACTGTATGTTTATGTGGTCCTTTCAATCCTGTTAATAATCCCTTATGTCCTCTTGGTCTTGCAAACCATTGTCAAACAAAACCATGCTTGGCGATGGAATCAATGCTTATAGCGCGGGATTCTCTCTTTTATCTGAAAAGTGTTTACATAGATTCACTCATGTCACAGATTGTGTCACATGATACATGATACAAACATATCATACAGTGGATCGTTTAGAGATGGTCCTTAAATACATGAGAATGCATAACCAATAGGTATCATATAGTGCATCCACTGTGTAAGCAGAATGTAGCGGGATGATATATAAACCATAAATGCAAAGTTAACTGTGGTATTTTGGAAAATATATTCAAAAACGGCATAAACAGTATCTTTGTTTGTGCTGTCCATCCATCACTGGTCATTAATTGCGCTGATAGAGGGCACAATTCACTCAAACTTCAGAAATAAAACAAATGAGTGTGGATCTTCATGCTTTAATCTTTGTGTGGATTGTAGGAATGTAGCTGCAACTTTACCTAAAGGGAATCCTAGGAAGTATTTACGGAGAAAGGGAACTGCGGTAAAGGAAAAGCTATTTAACTGAGTGGTGGGTAGATGGTGGACGGTTAAAGAGTCCGTGGAGGCATTATGTTCTTTATGAAATCGTAAAACAAAAAGGCTGCTCCCTCTCCCTTCATCCCGTCTTCAAAATGACCTTCGCTTTGATGACCAGCCCTCGTTACTAGCCCTGGAAATAGATTTTCATACAAACAGACATATACCATACATCATCAACCCTACACCGGCCGACGTGCTGGGCAATAATCTGCCTCAGGCTCCAGGGTTTCTGTGATTGACAGAACTGAATAAATCTTCTTATTTGGATATGCTGTGATAAGAATTAATTACCAGGCAATTGTGTCTAACATATTAATTTAGAGGAGATTATACAATGCATTAGCCCGACACTTATTAAGCATGGTTATATACGACTGCGTTTGTGTATTGAAATCGCACAGGCGGAAAATCCAGTCCAATTCTCCATGCTTGGCTCCCGTTAACACACTGCAGTGTCTCTAAAACCCTCCTTCCTTCCTCACATTTCCTACCTCCTTTACTCTGTTCTCTGTCCTATTTCTGTTCTCTTTAAACATCTAAAATAAATATAACCAAATACTTATTGTGTTTCCCCCCCTGAAAAACAGCCCATATCATACACCACAGAAGGCAGTTATCATGCAAGCTTTAAATCTACATCCAAGGATGGTTGCACTGCATTTAAAGGAAACCTGCAATGTTGGACTTCCTCACTTAAAATTATTATTGTCAGAAGACTGGAGGTGAAATGTGTGTGTCAATCGAAAGCAATTCAGAGCTTTGTCTAAATTGACAGAAATGTAGGACTAAATTCTCATCTTACATTTACTAAAATCAACATATACTAAACAAACTAATGATGAGAAATTGATGCAGTCATTTCTCTTTTGCAATTTCAAAACATGGAAGCTATGCAGCTGTATGAAGGGAGATATTTGAATTCAGTTCTCATAGCGCCCCTCACGATGCATCCAAAGCACAATGTGTCATGTGCAGCCTAAAAACTGTACAGTCTGACACATACTGTGACCAGGATTTCATCAGACCCTCACATGCAATAAACCTGCTGCAAGATTACTGTTGTCACACAGAGTGCAGCCACCTTCAGTATTCCTGGTACAACATTTGAGACTCAACAATGCAATCCCTCTTTTTTGTTAAAAAAAAATCAAGCCACGTTGTATGATGTCTGAGAAATGGCCCTTAAGTCTGATGCACTTCTAAAAACAGGAGCTGCCGTTCTGCTGGTTTTCATGTTGACTTCAAAACCACTGACAAACAAATGAAGGTATAATTGGAGGCTGTGCTCACGCTGAGAGACGACTGCTGCATCACTGAATAGATTAGCTGTTTGCAGGCTGTTGCTATGGTGGTATACTCTACTGGGATGCATGCGGCTGTGTTTATCGTCTCGTGTGTATGTGAGTGTGTGTGTGTGTGTTATATTTGCCTATAATGGAGCTCAATGCTTGTTGTTTTCATCTGTGTGCGTGTCTTCTGATTTTGGTGCATTTCTGTGTGTTATCTTTTTGCAAGAATACATGTGTGAGCTTTCTGTCTGTCTGTCTGTGAGTTTTTCTGTGTGTATATGTATTTGTGTGTGTGTCCCTGGTGTGCTGCTAGTAAAGCGTGGCGTGTTGCTCTAACAGGCTTGTCCTCCATTAGTGGCTCAGCACTAGGCTTAAAACTGGAGGGAGGAGAGAGGAGGGAAGATAGATGGACACACACACACACACACACACACACACACACACACACACACTTACTTTAAATTCTACTTGGATAGGCTTAAAAATGACATTGGGTGAATGGGAGTAAACTGCAGTTAGCTTTCATGTGAGTTTGCAGGCGATGGACTGATCAAATGTCCCATCCCTCATGCACCATGGACAACAGACATCAACCATTTCATTTTTTAAGCTAAATCGTCAGTATAGTTAAGAAAATGCAGATGTGTCAACGTTTTTTAGGTGACTGTGTATCAAATATACACAGTATGTCTACATGTAATGTATTTTGAAGTCAGATTTAGGTGTTAAAGAATGCTGTTATTGTTTTTGTAAAGATGTAGAAGTGTTTTTATATCGGAATGAGCTTGATTGATCTCAGATACTCATACACTTACCATTGTAAAATCCATAAGCTTATACACAACAAGAAATTACTGCAGCTACAATGCATACTTTCTTTTCTCATATTTCCTTTGTCTCTTTATTTATTACCTCACCCCCTCCCTCCTCAAATGCATTAATCTTTTTTATGCAATAACTCTCAAACCCTGCTGCACTACCGGCTCCACTTTCTTCCGCCTCTGGACACTTTTGCGCTGTGTATATACACTATGTATTTAGATTTATTTTGAGATCCTATATTCCTTACTATGTTTATTCTCAATTAGCCATCTGCAGGCTTGCTCCAAACAACATTTCACTGTAACAGCACAGTTACAATAAAAAGGTATCATTTCTTTATCCTCCTACTTTTCATGAAAAGCCCTTTAAAATGCTACCACAAAATGCTGTATGTAGGCCTGCCAGTGTAGGCATCAATCATGCACCACTAAGGTTATAGGTGGATATATTGAACATGTTGCATTGACATTACAGAACATATCACAATGCAACACAATGCACATAAGGGTAAAGTTACATGTCTACACATGGGTTTAATCATCTTTACATTATGAGAATTGAACTAATAAAAACACGCAATTGTTGAGTATTCAAGGAGGATTAATGCAACATTTTGGCAAGATTGACCAAATCCACACTATCAAGGATGAGCTTCCTCGAATATTTGGAAATAACTAAATTGTTGGCTTCTCAAAATGTTTTATAGAAACACTAGTTTAGATAATCAAAGCCAAGTGACAATTCAATGATTTTCAGATTCAATTACAAGCTCTAGTTGCAGCGAAACAAATAAATAGTTTTGTTTGTGACATGCGGCTTAACACACCCTGGTGCTCTACAGTAAGTACAGAACAAACGTTTTCGCGTCTGACTCTGGGTATGGAAAAAACCAGCATGTTTCCCAAATGTGTGGGCATCTTTAAAAGCTCCCTGACTGTCAGACTCTGCCTCTCCTTTCCAATCCTCCATAGCTGAATGTAATCCACTCAGTCCATAGCTGTCCATAATGTAGAGAGCCGGAGTGTGAGGAAAGTAACACACACACACACAAATATATACTGTATACTGCAGTGCCTCTGGCCAGTTACTGTACTCCATAAATCCTGTATTTACTGACAGCAAGGAAGCTGTCAGACACACAAGGACAGTTCATCACACTATTAGAGAGACACTGACATCCCCTGCTGACTATGTGTGTGTGAGTGAGTGTGTGTCTGTGTCTATGAATGTATGAGACTGTATTCGATAGAGAGGGATGGTGTAATCACTCAAAACCAAAACGGGAGAAGGTTTAGCAACTGAGACATATTCAGACTCTCGTTGTTTTTCTTTGTTTTTTTTTAAAGAATACCCAGATTGGTTGGGGAAGATGCATGAATACAATTTCTAAAACAATGGAAAAAATGTTATGGGAGCTTTAATGTGATTATTTATGCATATAAATTGCAACTCTTGTGAACCTGAACTCTATAGCAAAAAAGAGTAAGATAGAAAACATTGCAGGACATTTTGAAGCTGTATCCTGACTTAAAACTTAGCAAATATCATTTATTTGGAGTCGATTGGGAATCAATCAGTGACATTAAATAAAATAAATGGAGTCTCTTAAACTTTACCTAACTTTTAATGATCCAACGCATATACAAGTTGTCATGCTGCTTGACTTGAATCATCAACAACGTGGTGTGAGGACATCTCAGAAACTGTACTGTAGGAACAGAACATTTTGAAATGTTAAAGAGGGAAATTACAAAATATCTAAGCAGCAAAAGACTTTAGCACAACATTTCAAGTTCGAAAATGAATTAAATGTAAGCCATTGTGAATTAGGGTTTAAAATGGTAAATCATTTTTAAAATACAAGAAGGAATACGAGGAGGGAGAATTGGAGGAAAGAAAACATTCTAAATAAACCACAGACTCAATTATTTATCCTTAACTGTTGTTTTTCACGTTATGTTTGTTTTAATGTTTACCCTAAAGCAAGACAGGAATATTGTCAGTTTTACACACAGCACAAATCATAAGGAAAGCACCACAAACATTTCAACTATATTCTGTTTGATCGCATGCTACACTTATCAACCAAGCTACATTCAAGCTAAAACAAGGCTAACAGGGTTGTGTATTGTCTCACCTTGTTATTAAGGTGTTTTCTGGTCACGAGGCAAAAGTTTGTGCAGGGCTCTCTGTGTATTTATACTTCCTGGTTCCACAATGTTTGAGGGGATGAGGGTCATACTTAATGCCTGTTTTTGATTACATTTATTCTCCTGAATTTGGTGATTACACTTACATTTAGCTGTTTACTAGCTTTGTTATTTGTGAACAGAATTGGATTAAATGTAAAAATTTGTTTAGACGTTATCACTGCTTGAATGTAGATACACTGTAAACCCCCACACTAGTGGTTCAGTCCACTCCAGTGAGTTACTGGAAGGGGATATTTAGGGCAGTTGTGATGTTTTGATTGTTGTAAAAATGTACACAATAATGCCAACACAAGGGATGAGAAAATCTTTACCAGGGCCCCTACTCGTTTAAGACAACATGCAATCACACTTTTAAACAACTTTTGTTCCAATTATCAGCATACACCACATCAATTAATATTGTATATCAGGATTGAATTAAATGTATGAGATTTCTTTATGAAATACCAGAAAGAGAGGGGACAAAAACCAAAAGGGAAAAGAGTGCTTTATAAATGTCTTTGTATTTTACATTTTTGCCGGGAGATAGATACCAGATCTGGATCTGTCTAGAAGACGGAGAGATATAGATGGGGGAAGGACACAGAGAGAGAGAGAAAGGGAGGAGATAAGGAGTTTGACCCTTTTCACCTCCAACCCTGGCTCACACACACACACACACACACACACACACACACACACACACACACACACACACACACACACACACACACACACATATCCTAAGGGTTATTATGATGCTAATGTGGCCTGTATTGAGAGGGTGATCATTATTTTCAGACCTTTGCTGTTCTTCTCAGCTGTGTATGAAAGCTGTTTGCAGAGGCTACACAAGTGTTCACCCAACTAACATGAGCTACATCACAATGCAAAAATACTCAATCACAAGCAAACCCCCAACCCTAATAAGGCATTACTTTACTACATTACTATTTTACATTAGATAAAATCTCTCAATCAGATCACCACAACACTATCTATACATTTATACCTTCAAACTGAGCAATTCAGTGACCATGTCTGTATGCATTTGTCTGTTTTTGTCAGTTTTGTTATAAAGTCATAGAAAGTTTGATTTCCTGTTTTTATAAAAGATAAAACAAAAAAAGGTAATGGTTGTTTTGTATAGCTTTCCCATTCCCACATTAACCACAGTGTCTGTCACATGTTGTACTGTGAGGGCTGAGGAGTCACATGATCAACAAAGGAAACATGTTTTTATTTAAGACTTTAAATGTGGTTCAAAAAAGTCAGTGAAAAAATATGAAATATATATTCCATTGCAAAACCCAATTTATTGTCAACGCTTTCAGTCACATTAACTGACAAACTGTCGCACATTTTGCAGAAAACACATAATGAGGCTGTGGCACAGAGAACAAGATAAAAGCAGCTATTTCACTTGGATTGACACATTTATGCAAACCTTTGACATAAAAGCAGTATGGAGACTCAGAGTTTACCTCAGGTGCATTGAGCTTTCAGCATCACCTTAGTAACTGCTGGAAAAAGGAAAGCAGAAAATACAGAGAACGATAAAGAATAGCTGCACTGAAAACTTTATACAAATCAATTGGTTATTGATGTTTGAACTTCAAAGTTTCTCAGACTTATCAACCAAAGGTAAACAAGAATAAATCACTCAACATTGTTAAAATGTTTCTACAGTTTGATATGGTTTCTCAGGCAGGTCAAAGATTGGAAACAGGGTATAAACCAAAATGCATAAATTGGAGGTGTGCATGAACATTTTGGTGATTTATTGAAGAAGAACAAATATGCTCACAGAAAGGCAGGCATGCATGGATAAGAGTTCAGGAAGAGATACAGGTTCAGGTACAGATTTACTGGACTGGTGGAGAATGGCAGTACAGTCTAATAGAGATGAAAGGACCTAGGGAAATGGTTGGGAGGACAGACTAACAAAAGGTAGAAAGGGCAATTAAAAACAGGACTGAACAAACTGTTGTGACAGTCCTGAGTATTTTCAAAGTTAAAGCCTTTTTGGAAATTGTACCTTCAAGCATTTCATGTTCTCCATTAAACCAATTAAAATTCGATAATGTTTTGAACACCCCTCAAAAATGTAAAAATCACAACCAAAACACTGATTGATAATGAAAAAGTATGGGGTGCCCCAAAAACCGCTCAATTATTGATTTGAATGTTGGTTCTTTTCATTGCTCATCTGCACATTCCAACAATATTAAAGTTAAGAGCTCATTAAGGTGAGACAAAGATGACATTGTTAAAGTTTGTGATTGTTCAATAGTTTAAAAACCAGTGTTTTAATGCAGGACCTAAACCCCAGTCAGTTGCATGAAACATACAGTACAGTGCATCCGTCTAAAAAGCGCATTGACACTGATCGTCTAGATTGCCTGAAGCATGATAACCAAGCCAGAGTTCCATCATCTTACCGAGCTTAATACTGCATTGCTTTTGTGAAAGGAGACCTTTTCACTGTGTCACATCCTAGGAGGTATTGATTCATCCTTGCTCTAATTGCTATGCAACTGCCAAGTGTTTCTGCGTTTGAGTTTTGCACAGGAGGATAAAAAGATGGTGGCTTTTGAACTGGGTTGTCCGCCCCTAGGCTGAGAATCTGTTGACATTTTACTCTTAGTTAACCAGCCTTCAAACACTGTAATAACCAATAACTTTTCTTTTCCATGTTAATATCATGTCTCTCTGGCTGGGTGAGAGCTGTTAATGAGCGGGGCACGAGCCCGTGCTGTCTGAAAAATACATGGCCTGTGGGCTATATTAGCAGTGAACAAGTGTCTCTTCTTTCTCTCTCATCTGAATATAAAAACGTTGTGTGAGGCTGCTGTCTCACTCTGACTATTTTTCCTGGAAGAACCACTGCAAAAAAAAAGCCCATCCTTCCATAAGAGCTAATAAAAGCTTGCCATATATGAAAAAATCCTTATTCAGAAAATATAATCGGGAGTTCAGGCCCAACTGTTGTGCTATATTAAGCCAACATAGAAACATACAGTACGTACATTGTTGTTTCTGGGCAATAGAGATTAAGACCAATGCATATATAAGTTGTCATCTGTTTCGTCTGTATCGCGCATGCTCCCATTAACATGCAGATGCATGAAAGCGATCCAATACAAATTATTTATGATAGTTTCACTTAATTCTGATTATGTGTAGATGGTCAAGTGAAAAGGAGTTATGCAATGCACCCACAATGGCAAGAAAGAAAATGACTTGTAGCTAGCTAGCACTTGCTCAAAATATTGAAAATACAGCTCTATGAATATTTTATGAGGAAAGATAAGCATTAAAACTGATTTGTTAAACCTTAAGAATACATCAAATGTGTTTCATTGAGAAGCAGTGATACTGTCTTCACTTGGCAGATATTCCTTGTAACTCCAGCTTGTTTGTAATAAACTCATCTGAGCTCAGCTGCTTATTGCATCTTCATTCGTTTAATATTATAATCTCTGTTTTGTGTTTTGTGGGCATATAATTGAATTGCTTTGATGTGTTATGTATTTTTCAGATGGGAGGGAGGTATTACAAAAGTGTTTTATTGTGGAAGAGGACGCTAATTGCTTACTAAGAGCCAGTTAGTGTTGGACGCTAATTGTGAAGAACAGTAGAGTTAACAGGGGAATAGAAAACTAGGTTAAATCTCGGCATAAATTGACTGAAGATACATTTGAGTCTGAAACGCGCCAGGGTTGTTTCGTTGAATTCTAAACAAGAACCGATAGACACCAGTAACACAGCATTTGAAACTGATGATAACAGTTTGAATGGAAAACTCCATGGACAGAGAAGTCATTATTATTTTCCTTCAGAGAAGTAAATGACAATGAGTAAATGATAATGTGTCACTTACCTGTTTGCTTAATGTGAAGACACATGGATTATGAAACTGTTGAGAGTGATACAAAAAATGTCTGTATTTAATATAAGACTCCTTTATCCAATCACAATGCCGCAATGTCATTAGTGTGCAATTAGGTTACAGTATAGCTGCAATATCAAAAAGATTATCTCAAGCAATTACACAAATACAGTGTTTTTGTTCAACTGGAAGACAATCTAACGCCTCACTAACCATCAAAGAAGCATGTTAGCAGTACTTTGGGCTAAATTGAAGCTGTATAGCATGAATAATTACCTTCAGTTCAGAGCAGTAGATTTGAGAGTTGGAAGATGAACTCAGGCTGACATAAGTAATTCGCCTTTTCGGATACTTTCATATTTATGTAGTAGCAATCAGAAATCGTTCAACGGTTCTCATTTGTCATTGATGTTTGTCAAACATCCAGAAGGTGGGTCTAATCTAATAGGAGCTGGGTGGGTAAATGAAGTCTGTGAATGAGAGCCATCACCCATGAATCATTTTAGATTAGTCTTTAAGTTTGTATTTGATTGTTAAGCCATGGACTGAAACCATTGCAGAGCTCAGTAAACGGAGGATGCCGGGCCAGCACAACCACCCAAAATGACCCCAGACATGATGCTTCAGTAGATCAGTTGTTCAGGTAAGGCCTGTATCCTTAAACCAATGATGGCTATCAAGGCATTCAGCAAGTTGGGTTTTGTCTCTGCCCTCAACGTGTGATCAGATATGACATGTGCTTGCATTTGTCTTTGCTTTCCAATGCAGAAAGTAGCAACGTTGAACATTAAGGCAGTGATACCATGGGCATTTTGAACCACTCAAACGTTATACTTGGCCACTTTACTCAAAGTTCAATCATCTTTAACTTTGACGTTGAATGTAGTTGACCTTTCATTGTGCAGAATACAAAAACAAATATCATCCAATGTGACATCTGATAGCCCTAAAGCTTATTGTTCCCAGAATTGGAAAAAAACAACAAAATAAATCACACCATGATCTTGGCGAAGGACTACCTTGAATGTCTGCAGTATGAAAGGGCTGGCAGCTACAGTATGTCATTAGGGGAACGGTGAACAACTCTGATTTCTTCTACTTTTTTTGCTACGCGGACCACATTGGTGACATCTAGTCTAAACCTGCCTATCTTTGTGCCCCACCCTGACATGATCACTCCACCCTCATGTGATTCTTTTCAGAAAGCTTAATGATGATGCTGTTGGATTCTGTTGAATTTGGGAAGACGTGCAGGTTCAGCTGACCTTCAGTCCTCTTCAGGACAGAGGGCATCCTTTGAAGGAAGAGGAGGACCCTGAAGGAAGAAACAGCTGCAGACACTCTGTACAAGAGCAGTCCTCATTAGAGCTCTGTCTCTCTTTCTCCCTGCAGCTTTGTGTCACTACTGAGGTTTTCTTTAGCGGGGAAACAGGGGCTTCCCAGTGTTTGTGTCCCTGGGGCTTCCAGATGCTAATTTGGTTTTGACATGCTAGCTGAAGAATGCAGCCTCTCTAGTCACTTCTGCAGAAACTCGAAAGCATAGCGACTAAGGGCTGATTTGTTTTTTATGAATACATTCATAGAGCCCCCCAAAACCCTCAACCCATGTAATTTCTCTAAAACTAAAATCCAGGTCTGTTGGCACCTCGGCCTCTGAGAGCTGGCAGTGCAGAGGAGTTTTGAGCGCTCACCAGGTTTGGGAAGAGTCATTAGCATTGACATTAGCAGCTGCCACCTCACAGCCTCTGAACTATAAAGACTGTCGGGGTTCAAAGACTGCCTCTATAAACAGGTCTTTGGGAAGTGGAGTTGTGGGAGAGTTAAAGAGAATATTTGAGAGAGATTAGGTGAAGGAGAAAAAGGGCAAAAGTTGCAAAACGAAAAAGAAATCCCAGTGGTAATGCAGGGTGCTGCTTTTGTATCTCGCATCCTCGCATCCTTCCTTTTATCTCTAGCTCTGTAACATCTTTGCCGGTTTGGCTAATCATTGTTTTCACATTTAGGAATGTTACTCTACACGTCGACCTTATGCATTTTGAAAGACATTCAAGGTACATTTACTGTAGGCAACAAACGTGTTTTCCATATGACATTTCCCCCAAAATCGGAATAACATGATCAGGATCCCTTCTTGACTCCATGGTGAACCTCTCGCCTAATGTTAATGGATTTAGTATTTCTGAACCTATCTCTGTATTGAATGCAAAGGAAACAGATATCAATACTCTAATCTTAATCCTGCAAGCTAGCAAACAAGTCAATTACCAAGAATGCTGTGTTCCTTTGAAGCGGGCAGAAAATGCAGCTCTGTGCACAGTAGCAGGGATTCTTGTATGCCTGCATGAAGCCACAGAAGCTGTGAGAAGAAAGTGGGATTAACAAAGCTGATTTAAAAGGATTAGAGGGTCCAACAGGAAACAGAGGACCACCAGGACACCCTCTGATCCACACACACACACATAGAAATGTCAAGTGTTCAGTAATCCTTTTCAAGTGCATTTCAAGTCACACATTGTTTGCTTTTATATTCATTGCGATTCCATAAAGGCCAACACAGTTGACAGATATGACAGAAGAGGAGAAGGACGGCGCAGACATGTGGGGAGTGTAGGAGATTACTGTGGAGAACAGAAACACAAATCAATGTGACCTGAAACAGAGCAAGATGATCACAGGCAGAACAAGTGCTGCACATGAAAGTAAAGCAGCTCTAAATGTCACAATACCTTTCAGTCCAAATCAATATGTTGGACTGTAGGACATGCTGTGTATATTTTTGTAGAGCACTGTTTCTGTTGTTTGCACTTCCAGTTGAGTTACTGTATCTAAACACAATACAAACGAGTTTCGATTACAGTGTGCTTTCAACTTCACAGTTAGGTTTTTTTCCTTTTCATTTTTCAAATTGTCAATGCCCGCATGTCCATAGCCAAGTCCATAAATACATATTTTTGTTGAGGAAGAACATTGTCTGCACAGAGCCCCGACCTCAACCCATCCAACATGTTTGGTTGAACTGGAGCACTAACTGTGGCCCAAATGTAGTCACTCAGCATTGGTCCTCACTGATGCTCTCATAACTAAATGGTAGAAAATCTTTGCAGCAAGTTTTAAAATCTTGTGGAGTCTGAAAACAAAAGATGTTAGGATGTTACAACGGCTCATTTACAGCTATGGTTTCTGAATGACATATTCTACAAGAACACAAGGGACACAGAAGCCTCCGAACTACATCCTGAAAACTGGTGAAGTATTATCTTTGTTCTCAGCCAGGTTACACACATTGTGAACCCTTATATACTGAAGGAATGCACATAGATTAAACAGAATTTACGTTTTGACTCTGTTTAAGGTTAAGACTGAAGGAAATCAAAAATGAAAGAGTAGTTAAATACTAAATGCCCCGAAACATTTTTCCTTTTTACGTGATTACAAAATTACTTTATTAGAAAAGTAAAGGGATCTGTCATATCTATTTTTCATCTTGACTGTAATTCAGGTTTGATCAGCTGCCTGTTATTCAACAGTGATATCTGCTTCAGGACCTTCACAGCAACTGCAGCCTCTTCTAAAAGAAAAACACATCAGCTCTGAACTTAATGGTGCTGAGTGGCACTTAGGGGGTTTACTGTGCACAAACACATGTGTTGATGTACAAGAAATGTAATGACTGAAGGTTGAGACACCTTCAGTTTTCAGGTTTTATGGTGATTATATAAAAACAGAAAACGTTCAAATTGCATACATTTAACGCTTCATTTAATATATTTTGTTTTTGTCTACTAGCTTTTTACTCTGGTTTAGATTTTGGCTGTCGTATTCATCCATATACATCCCATAGTAACTCATCAAACCAATCATGTTTCTCTGCTTTGAGTTTTGTGGATCAGTTGTTTGACTTACAAAAGGCAAAAATACTCTTGGAAAGCAAAACCATTGATTTCTCCAATGTCCGAGGTTTGACTTTATTAAACGTTATTTGTATTTTGTTGATTAAGGTTGAATCTTACTTGATACAAGTCAAAGGATGTATCATTCGAAAGACATAACCTTATTGAAACGTTCCACCTGCAGCTTAAAGACTACACTACTGAAATGTATACACACACACACACACACACACACACACACACACACACACACACACACACACACACACACACACACACACACACCAGGTCTGGAGACAGCCTGCACAGCAAGGGAAAGATCACCCACATCCCCCTTTCCTTTTGCTTAAAAACAAGAAACACATTTCTTATTCTAAGGCACTTGCACTCATTAGAAGAAAAAAACCTAAAACATAAGAAAGTGAACCCTCAACCATTATGAATTATTATAACATTGAAACATGTGACATTAAATAGTCTTGAATAATAAATAAAAGACTGAACCTTCAATGAATGAGTTCAGTTTTGTATGTCTGTGATGTACAACACAATAAGGAAAAAAAGCATTGTCCCTGTTACCTAGCCGACCAGTATCCATGGATGCAGTTAATGTCTGTGAGGATTTCTCTTTGTCTGTCTGCTCTATGATATAAAAAAGAAGAGACACGCTCATGTTGAGATCACCAGGAAACAAATTATATGTCCCTGTTCTGTACTTAATATACCATTTTGTTTATGGAGAGTGAGATCAGAGCTGAGAGGAAACACAGGAGGCAGAGATGTGAAGTGATGGAGCCTGCAGTCAGAGGCCTGAGAAGACCACATCAAACTCTTGTGATGCATGTCCAAGCTGTCAAAGGAATCAATCATAAATATCTGTGATTTGATTGATGTGGTAATGTTGCACTGCAGCGATAACTGTTGGACTAGAAGAATTGATGAGCTGCATTCAGGAACAGACAAACAAACAGAAAGCAAGACAGTATGAGAGCAGGAAGGGACACACTTAAACCAGCTGAAGTTAAAGTGAGAGTAACCTCTTTGTATTTCCCACTGCTTAACTCAATGATCAGAATAAGTTATAGAAATAGAAAACTTATCAGTTTTTGTTTGATTCATGTGTTTCGGTGTGGATGAAGATCATAACGAAAAAACAACAAGGCACCACATCCTTTTCAAACATGAATGGCTGTTATAGATTTGGTCAAGTGTGGACATCATTGCAATGATGCTACTTACACTGGAAGTTCCTGTTTTTTAAATCAAGTGTCAGGTAAAATAAGAGAAAGCTCATCTAATACTGGGTCCATACAATCTAAATATAAATCATAGTTATAATAATTAAAATAAACAACTACTTGCCAACATACAGTAAGGGCAAGTATACACAAAGTCTGATCAAACTGCTGAAACTCTGAGAGGTCAAAATGACTGGACGCTTCAGTAACAGGATTAGCCAGTGCTAGCCAGTTAGCATGCTAAATTCTTTAGATATCTTTGCAACACAATACTCAGAAGTCTTAGTAATAAAACCCAAATTATGAGGCCTTCATTTTCTGTTGATAATGTATTTTTTTAATGCTTTAAATTAAAATAGTTTCCATATCTTACATGTGGCTAATTTCGATGTGCAGAGTTAATAAGTTAGCTAGCTTTTTTAGAAGGATGGTGCCATATAACTACAGAGCTCTGATTGAGGTTGATTGTCATTGACATTGACCACAATGCTCGACCTATTTGAAAAGCTGAAAAAAGCTAACGCTGTAAAACTAGGTTACATGAGTATGCGAGAAATGTCAAACTGAGTTCTTGTTCTTGTTTTAGTAGCTGTGCTTATCCAACACTAAGCTTACGCAGCTGAATTATATTGTGTGTGTGTGTGTGTGTGTGTGTGTGTGTGTGTGTGTGTGTGTGTGTGTTTGCACAGTATTTTAGTTTAGGTGTGTGTATTTGTGCATGTTTGTATCTATGTGTATTTTCCTTTGTGTGTGTGTGACAGTGACAAATTGAAGCAGTTTCCAGTCCATCAGTGAAGTGACTGCTGCTTTATGCGGCTGGTGATAGCAAACAATAATTTCTATGAGACTTAAAATGACTTGTAATTACATTGTGCATTTTATAACCAGGTCCTGAGCTTGTTACACAGCGAGATTTGTTTTTAAGTCACGTTAACATCATCACTTCTGTGGCACTGACAAACGACCGAGTCTGCAGAATACTCAGCATATAGGCAGCATCAGCACAAGGTCTAATTCAATTTTGTCCAAATTTGTTCTAGCGAGCTGCTCATTAAGTTGGAGGTTTGTTTGTCTTCAGAAAACATTAGTTGAAAGTAGATCTATACGTGTAATTGAACTCCTGTGTAAACGAGGCGAACACAGACTAATGTATAATGACTTTAATCCATTTCACTGATAGTAATAGATTAGACAAGCAAGAAGGGAGGCTGGCAAAAGAAGATAATTAATGTCCCCCTCAGAAAATAGTGTACTGGTCAAACTCTTCTGCTGAACTGTACGTGTCATTGCCTCCTTTAAAATCCTGTCTCCTCGCCACACAAATTAAATGAGCGATTAAGCAAGCTATTAAAAAGCTAATCCAGAAATTTCTCTCTTTATTTTCACTGTGAGATTAAATGTTTAGCTCTGTAAAAGTTCAGCAGTGATGTAGAGTTTACATGACTGCAAAACTCCCAAGGACAGCAGAAAGCATTTGTACAAACCATCTGCTTTGTCTCCACACTATGTTGAGCTGCATTGGTTGAAAGGAGCCCATTGCGCTAACAACATTGAAAATATGGTGGTTGTTGTAATTAACTTATGTTAAAAAGCATGCAGGGACACACTTCCTCTCTCTCTCTCTCTCTCTCTCTCTCTCTCTCTCTCTCTCTCTCTCTCTCTCTCTCTCAGGCAGCTGTGTGTGTCAGGCAGCTGTGTGTGTGTCGGGCAGCTGTGTGTGTGTCTGCTTGTATTGATCTTTACTGCTCTCTGTGTCCATTAGTGGCCCAGGAGGCAGACGCTCTGTCTGTCTGAAGTGTGTGTGCGGGTCTATATGAAGGTTTATCAGATACTCATCAAACACTGCAGAATCATCCACAGCAGCGGCCTCATATGGAAAATGTCACAACTTTTTCAAGACGCAGTTTGAAGTAACCTGAGTTTGGGTCAATATTATTAAGTGTCATAACTGGGTTAAAATTAATTAAAAATTACTCAAACCCTGACAACTGATGCCACCATTTATAGGGTTTGGTTATCATAAATATTTAAAAAGGGAAATAAGCTGTATTTAAAGCCAATACCCCTTTTTTCTGTAAATTCTTAATTATTATGCTTTTTGGGGTTTTCCATTTCCTGTAGTGTGATATATAAGTTGTTGTGCGTGTAAATGGTCTACATCTCCCTCCAGAGACCTCCATAGAAGTGCAGGCCCATGAAGCAGTGAGGAAAACCCTTTGCCGTTGTCAATCAAAAATCCTGGATCATATACCTTTATGGTCTGAAAGCGATAACCACCACACAAATATGTTACCTTCCTCCAAGATAACCAAACAACATTATTTAAAGGACAACCAGAGAGCATGAATGTTACCTCAAGCTCAACATGTGTTGTAAATGAGTCTTGCAGGTATCTGTGAGCCAAAAAAAGGCAACCCATCTTACCTAAATGGTCATGATGTTTTCCCTTTACGTATTATAACTTGTATCAACTAACTTGCCTATTTATCTCAATGCACCATACTGTTTGTTTGAGAGCGTTAGAGTTCGATACAGCACTTAAAACACAGCAAATATTCAGAGCGGCTACAAGAGGCTCATTAAATGTTGATGCTCTCCTCTCTCTGCAGCTCTTATCCGAGGTAATGGAGGCTAATTAGTGCTCACACATACACCGCACCGTTAATGGGGAGTAACAGGTCCGTCCTCTTGATTCAGAGGACTCTCAATGCTTCCTGGACTGGAGGATAAAAATAACTGCAGAACGCCTGAACTGTGTCCACCTAGAAATTCTGTGCTCAGTCACATTGAAACCTGGATGTTTTCTGCAAGTTATCAGCATATTAATGTGTTATTTCAAGGTCTTTTTGCACGTCTTCATGACCAGACACCAAATAAACATTGTTTGTTGTTACCTTCAGTATTACATTTCTTGTTGCTTCTTAACAAGAATAAACATTCTTGATCCACCGCCTCTATGGTTGATGGAGACGCCCAAAAACCTGTTTACGTTTAAATGACAAACCTCCTTCCATTGGAGGACTTGTTGTAAAAATATCTGGTTATCTTTAGGCAACCAAAACTAGTGCCTAAAGATCAGAGCAGGATAGGCTTCGTATACTAAATCTATTACAGTTAAACATTGTAGTAAACAAAACAAAATGTGCTTTCTGGCAGAATATCAACAAGAAGATTCTTCCACGTTCAATAATCTCTACCTTAAATGTGACATTTCTGATGTTTTGATTTCACATGGGATGGGTGAGTGGCAACCCTGACTGCATATTAACTAATGGGATATGGCTTCATTAAAACTATTCCAGATTTAACGTGGAATTTCTATCTTCTTGTTGTCTTCGTGTTGCTTCTGGGTCTCTCTGTCTTCCAGTGAGAATATCTTGTCATCTGATTTGATAAAAGCGCTCTGACAGCAGTTTCACCATCTTTCATTTCTGCTCAGAGCAGCCAAACCTGAAACGTCCTGGTCAGGAAAATAGAAATCATTTCAGATCTTGTTTGACAACTTATCAGCAGGATTGGACATATCTATTATTTCTTCCTCTGCTTTTCTCTTTCCTGTGTCTCTCCAATTTTCCCCCCTGATTTTGCAACCTGAGTTTTAGGAACAGCTAAGCCTCTGTCTCCCATCCTGCCATTTCACTCTCACAGCCTGAATTACTGTTATTTTCTGTTCCAGCTCGCCACAACACAACAATTGCATGTAGGGCTGAGAGACAAAGCAGCCGAAGAGCTCATCTCTTTGTTTCCACTGATGGGTACATGCAAGTCTTCTTTACTGTTTGTCTTTGCTTTGTTTTCATTTGAAATCCATGTTGATTTAAAAACTGCAAGCATGGATATGTGTATAATATTATATCCATATCTTTTTGTTCCTTAATCTCAAAATCCAAAGAAACATGTTAAAATGTGTCAATATTATGTACACATCAGAGGAGTTTCATCACAGGATGTCCTCACGGCTCTAAACTGGAGATCGATGGAGCTGTGACATATTTTACCTCAACTTAAAGGGGTCCTATTATGTTCATTTTCATATTTGCATTTTGAGCCTCTACTGTGATATGTTTACAGGCTTTAATGTTCTCATTCTGTCTGTGCAGCAGCACCTCTTTTAACCCTCTGTCTGAAACCAGAGCAGTCTGTTGGCCAATAGAAGCGTGATTGATACATAGTGATGTCATTATGTTAAGGAAGTAAGCAAAGGAGGTGTTTCAGGAAGGGGAGGGGGGGGAGTGTTAGGGAGACAAACTTCCTGGGCTGAACTTCGGGATTTTAGCCTTTGCAGACTTTATACACCTATAAAGACATACAGGAAAGGAAAAACCCCAACAAGCATAATAGGGCCCCTTTAACTTCTAACCTCTATGTGCCTTTTAACTAAATACTGCACATGTTTACGTTTTTTGATTAAATTACCATTGAAACAATTGTATAGGGCATTTTATTGGTTGGAGGCTAGATGGACTTTGTTGCCCGTAAGTGTCTAAAATCTCTTTTGTTTTCGGTATATTTAGCAAATTGATTTGAATTACCACATATTATATAAATGTCAAGCCACATTTTTAAATGTCACAAATGGAAATTAGATTTGTTTCCTTTAACTCTGTATGTATTTGTGACACAAATCCTATTATTTTTGTCTTTCCCTGCAATTTGAAAAGTGAACCCAACATGGGGACTCTTTACACATTTCTACCACGTCTCATTATTATATTATTTAGTTAGTTTATTGGGATACAAGTTGTCGACAATGTGCAGAAATTCAAAGTGAAATTTCTCCATGTTTCCTTGCTCTAATCTTTTCCCACCATCCAAAGACACGCAGGTCAGATGTGTTACTCTTGTTGTTGTGATATGTTGTGACAGGAGTGTGTGATGTGTTTGAACAGAGTCAAACACTGAATAAAACCGTCTCTACACAGGAAGAATTCACTGTTCACCTCTTTCATAACTACTCCTCCTCGTTCTTCTCTTTATTCCTGCCTCTCTTTTGCTCTAACTTCACTCAATTTCACTTCATTTTTTCACTGTGCAGGTGGAATGGGTTCAGCTCTCTCTTCATTAGACTCACTAATCCAGGATTTCTAAGCCCCCTCCTCCTCAGTCTCCCTGTGTAGAGATGTTTAATTCGGTGAAGCCTTAAAACATTGTGATGACCTCTACGTGAATCTGAGCAGCACAGTCTACACACCCACTTATCACCATGGAAACAGTAGACAGTAGTTGTGTCCTGTCCCGGTACATTTGTTTTCCTCTAATTGGACTAAAAAGGATTCTTTTTTGTGTATGTCATGGATTTGTGTGAGCTTTAAATTGACTTTTTACTCAATGCTTTGTTATCAAAGTGCTTTAAAACGTGCCTCCCATACACAACCAAACACACACATTCAATCACTGCCCCAAATCTATATCAGTGAATACCAATTATTGGAGTTATTTGAAAAACCTATAGAGGAATAAAAAAATGTAATTATTTGGTAACTAAAAGGGCCACAATCTCAAGATACCTCCTACTTACTGTATGTCTTCTACAAGTTAATCTCATCCACATTTTTTAACTGCACCCAGCAAAACAATTAGATAAGGCATGTCAAATATTGTAGGTATTCAATATGTCATTTGTCTAAATATACTGTAGTACATAATATTAGGTTGCTAAGGGGAATACTCAATTCTGATAGCTCATTTTTTACATTTCAGGAGTTGTTAAGACTCAATAACACATCGTTGCTAAGGATAACATGACTGCTGCTAAGGAGGATCAAGGGTTTATGTGCAGTCATACTGTATCAATTATTAGGAAGAAGTTGGGTTTGAATATTCACTTTTGTTTGTGGAGAGCAAGAAGATTGGATTCATGATGGCTAAACTGTCCCCAGAAAAGAAAAGAAAAACAGCACAAAAGAGGGAATATGGTCAAACGACAGATTGCTCGATGTCAGAGATATCAACAGAAGAAGACAGACAGGAAGTAAACCTAATGACCGCCTCACTGCATTATACCATATCCAGCATTGGAAAGAAATCATTTACTTCAGTACAACACTTATGGTAGCATGGCTCTGTTTGCAGGGTCTTGGACATGTTGGTGTTTCTCTCCTTCCCTCTGCCCACTGAGGACAGCTGCAGTGTTTGAGCTCTCCTGTACACAGCATGCCCATTACCCAGTGACCTTAATGTTAATTGATTTACCATGTTCATCGCCAAATGAGAAAAACAAGTCGGCTGTGTCAAGAGACAGAGTGACTTCTGTTACACGCCGCTTACATGAGACATTCCCTCACTGAAAAGTTCAAACATCCCTCAGTGCGCTGATGTTTCGTCATCTCACGCGTCCTCTCTTCATCCCTCCCTCTGTCCTCGTGCTCCTCAGACATGTGTCCCCGGTGCTGTCAGGGTCTATCAAGGGTTTTAGAGATGTCAGTTATGATCTCACATGCTATCATTTTTCCCTCTTTCATCATGTGTTGTACTTTGACTCCTTCACCAGGGATGTTTCTGGAGTGAGTGAACATTCAAGGAAAGGGTGAGAGAAGGTTAACAGTGTTGTGGTAAAAAGAGCAATGTAAAAAGACACATAGCTACTCTAACACTTGCATGAAATAATGCAATAAAAAGTGCATATAATTACAATAATTTGAAGAAAAAGTCTGCTTGCTAGCTATTAGGGATATAGACAATGCAGGATTAAATTTAAAAAACAGGTTTCATGAGAAATAAGATGCATCAAATGTATTTAATAAGCCTGAAATATGCTGGGTTTTGCTTTGAACTCCAAACGACACCTCCAAATGATGTTTCCCTATTATTAGTTGTGTATAGGTAAACATCAAGCAATAACATACACAAATATGAAATTCTAACGTTCAATACGAGGCTCTTGCCTCAGCAGCCTGTAAAGCAATTCAAGGTGACGAGTTCACAACGTCTTCTAGGGAGCCCTTCTCTCCTGACCTACTTTCCCTTCTACGCTGCAGCGCACTTACAAAACACACACACGCACACACACACACACAGAATTGAAAAGAGCCATGCACGAGGACACACAGACTCAAATATACAAATGAATAATATCCATTACAGTAAAAAATATTTCACAATTAAAGTGTCCTCATATACAAGCATCATCATCTCTGCCTTTTCATTCATTTTATTCTAAATTCACACAAACTTTTCTTTACTCTCTCACGCACACAACTTTGACTCACACTGACGCAAAACGTGACAGCAGGGGAGCTCTAATAAAAAACATTATTTCATTATCAGGCTGCTTTAAATTGTTGTGAGCAATTCTTTTAATTGCAATCTTGAGAATGCATGCCTATTAACAGCCCTGCATGTGTTAAATACTTTACAATAATTAGAAATGTAAATCAAGATAATGAAGCAAAAATGAAGTTACGAAATGCATATGCATGAATAATTTAGTTTATACAGTATATGCACAGTGCCTTTTACCCCACACTGCTGCAGAACAGACAATGTAATGCTACTGAGGTGTGGTGGGGCATGGTATCTATCTATAGGTTCGACTCCTGTTAGAAGCCCAGGTACAATAAACAGCTAAGTATAAAACTTTCAAAGCGTCTTTCTTAATTCAAATCTTTCTGGCAGACAACATTGAAATGTATTTTCAAAAAATAAAAGAAAGGAAAATAAAATTTGAATAAATCTGACAAATGAATCCACAACTTCTTTAATGCAATAATACAAAATAAAAAGATTAAATGAAAACAGTACAGCATACAATGATTGCAACACACAGAAGAAGATAGATAGCTAAAAAGACAAAACACTACTAATTTCAGGCAAAATGTCACACTATCCCTCCCATGCTACTGCCAGTTCATATTTGCCCATTAAATTAACCAAGATCAGCCCGAGAGAAATGCCAGGAAAATGTCACATACATGACATATTTTTAACAAAGTCCTTGCAGAGATGGGCATCAAGCCAAGCTACAGGGCACATGTATGCTTTGCTTTAAATATTCCACCCCCTCAGTATTCCTCTGCTCCAGCAGGGAAGTGCCGGCACACATCGAGGCTCGGTGCCCGAGGGAGGGCCGGGGCAGAAAGAGGGTCTTCTGGTTGGCAACAGCAGAGAGACAGAGCTGCCAGTCTGAAGCAGGCAGGCCCAACCAGGCTAAACCCTGCTGGCAGTGGGACGAGGAGTGAGACGCACTGACCTGGAATCTGGGATGTTAGACTAACACTGCTAAATGATTAATTGGCAACAATGTCGATTAGGGCGACACCTTCATCTTTATTTGATATCAAACCAAGGAGGGTAGAGGGGGGCGGAGCATGAAGAGGGAGAGAGGAGAGAGGAAGAAGAAGAAAGAAGAAATAATACACTGCTCTAGTCTGAATCCCCCAAACGTTGTGGTGAGTGTGGGAGTAGAAAGTGAATGAGTAGATCAGCCTGAGCACCGGACCCAAACTGCTCCGGCTCCTCAGCGGCTCAGAGGCTCATACAGACCACATTACAGGACTGTGGTTTGAGCAGAGAGTCAGCCCTGACTAAGAGAGAACAGTTGGGGTTTAACTAAGAAGCCTCTGTAGAGAATGTGCACAGGTTTATTACTGCTGGAAAACAGCACTGAGATCAGGTTATGTTTTTATTTCAAATTAAACAAGACTTGAAGTCCTGCTTTAGCACTTTAATGTGTTTACTTCCTTCAATTTTACAGTGTTACAGTACATAGCTTTTTGATTCTGACTCTCAATTGTCTGTTTTATATTGTTTTTATTCATCGGTTTATCATTTTATGTATAAAACGAACAGTGACATTTTTACATAGCTAGTTCTTCCAGTCGTAACCTTAACATAATCAAAAATGAATGATGATAACACAAACAAAAGCAGAAAATCCTCATGTATTGAAAGCTGGGACCAATACATGTTTCAATTAATTAGGGGAGGGATGATTAGTTAACCAAATTGGAAAAGATTAATTCTGTAGATTGTTAATTAATTCAACTGTTTCAGTGCAAAAGTCCCAGTACGTTTTATTGAAATCGAGCCATTCATTTTCGGATGCCTTGCCGCAAACCAAAGGGTTGGTCCTGAGGTCAGATGGTCACCGTACACAGTCAGAACCATCCTCTGGGGAACATGAATAAAATAAAAGATTTAAAAAAAACATTGCGCCCTTATTTGACGGTTTGTGCAGCCAAATGCACAGACAGTGTCAGCTTCAGGATGAGAAATAATCTGTCGCTTGAAATACAAAAAATTTTACACAGACGTGTCCTTGCATGAATTAGTGCTACATAATGTGAGTATGCATTTGTTTGTGTCCAAATTTTGAAAAATGTATTTTATATGCAATTTTACCCACGGCTAAATGTACTTAATATAAATCTGAGACATCTGACACGCTGATTTTAGACAATTTTTATACTTATTATTTGCACTTCTGCAGGAGCTAAACCCAAATCTGCATAGATCTGCAGAGGTATTTCAGTATATATCTTTATGGCCAATATTTTCAGCTTGAGAGCTGAGCCTAAACCAAACAAACAAACAAGCAAATAAATAGAAAATACATACAAATCAAGATGTTTTTGATCAAACCATTTTCGTCATTTTCGTATCCATGTCCTTCTGACAGAGCTCCGTGAGTGGAGATGCTGAATGTGGTACGGGGGTAGCGATGGTGTGGGTCGCAGCTGTAAACAAGCATGGACAGCTGCAAAAAACCTGGCAACCAGCAACACCAGCTGGCAACCCAACAACTGCATCCAAACATCCACAAACAGTTCCTCTCACAAACTGTGTGTGGGCAGCGGATGTGTGCATCTTCATGCTCAGTTTCTATTGTGTGTCTATCATGTATTTACCCAGCATGCTGTAGGCTATGTGTGAACTGCGAGCCAGAGCTGTGTGTGGCACTGTGTGTGTGTGCAACACAGAAACACAGACACAGAGAGAGAGGGGGAGGGGGGGATAGAGAGGGAGACGAGAGGGTGAAGGAAGGGTCAGACTAAAGGGAACAAGTGGAAATGGTCTCATTTTCTCTCTATCAGTCTCCAGGGTTTTAAGTACTTCACCGTCTGATTTCCTCCTTTTTGTCATTCTGTCTCTAAAGCCTTGTCTGCACTTATGTAGATGAATTTTAAATTGCATAGTTTTCTCTCCCCATTGTGGCCTTTTATCCTCACTAATGGGAACTACAAATGCTCTTCTGAGTGGAAGCAAATGTAAAAAAAACTATCCACTCTCCTGTTGCTTTAAGAAATAGGAAAAACTGAGAATTTTTTCAAACTCTTGTGTCTTATCAGCACAAACAGACATGGTTAACACTTCTGTGTGGCAGCAGGATTACTTTTCCTGTTCATTTTATTACATAGTAAAGGAGCAAACATTTGAGTCTTATTTTTAAGTTTATGGCTCTGAACACATATCTTTCCCCTGACAGGTTAACCATGTAATCATAATTGTTGTTGGTTCCTGGTGCTTTCCATCAGCATAATGTGCATGTGGGCGCAGCTAATGCAAATGTGCACTTGTTAACTTCTGTACTTTGTGATTTGGATGTAAAATAAGCACAGGTACATCACTGCTTGAAGCCACTCATAATCAGCATCACCCGTATTCCCACATAATAACACTCAGACAGGCACTGCACTATGAGCTGAACCGCGATAAGCACCACACACTCTGTACACACACACAGAACTTGAACACATGACAGAGCTAATTACATGAGATTTGAAGCGCAGGAGACACAGATTGAACAAACAAGCAGGACTGCCTCGCTCATATCTGCTGATATAACAGCAGCTTCCACACACACACACACACACACACACACACACACACACACACACACACACACACACACAGGTTTATTCCCAATGGTTTTATCAGCTTAAAGAGGGAAAAACAGAGAGTTTTTGGTTTATTTAACTTTTTATTGTTTAACAGATGGTATACAGACGGTGAAAACAAATAATTTGCTTTGCCGCGATGTATTGCCAGAGACATTCCCGCTCCTGTGCTTCTCCAAAATTACAGGCACTAAGTACGGCTAAAAGTACTCCGGTGTGAACGCGCCTATTGTGGTGATAGTGAGGTGATCATATGTGTAATTCGTGGCACAATTCAAACGGGATCGAAAGATAACTTTTCTCTCGCCATTGACTTCAAAACATAATTTTTCCGAAATAAGGTCCGATGGAGGTCCACCGGAAAAGGGAGGGACTTCGCCTCTCTATATAGGTTTTTGTGCATGTAAATGGTCTGCAAAAACTAAAATCACTAGAACCACTAGAGTGAGTTTCTTCTCCCTGCCTGAAATGCCTTGTTTGGACGCTATTGTTTATTTTGGAACAAAGTGACATCACTGTGTAACAAACAAGCTTCTATTGGCTAGCGCTCCAACACATTGTACATGATAGACTAAGGGGTTAGACATCTCTAATCAGTTGACCAATCAAAACAGAGGGAGTGTCAGGGAGTGATTGAAAAGTATGGCACATAGAGGTTGAACCCCTTAGCAAGCTTACCAACTATTTTCCTGCTGTTGAGACAAAACCTCCAACATTGTGCATAATGAAACGAGATAGCGTTTGCTTGATGGAAATGGCCGATGGAATATTTATTGACTTCTTCACTAAAACAACATGAGTTTGTTTGGCTGCACTGTAAACAGATACACCAGCTGCTCTTCTGTTGTATTTCTGACAAAGCAGCTGCTCAAAGTGTTTGCTGTAGAACTAAACCACACTTGCTGTTACCACGGCAACCATGTCTGTCGCCACATCAAGCAGGACTTCAATCTTATAACTTTGAAATGGGGAAATCACACGCTATGATAAATACAGGATGATAATTGGAAGATTAGATCCTTAAGCTCACCCCTAAAAAACGTGTTTATGAGCAATTTTCGCTGGCAAAAAAAAGTTTGTTTCCCTATTTCACTGAAGTTAAACTTAAATGATTTAAGGGTTTGGCTGCAGGTGACATTCAACATAATTAAAATCAAGATAAAATATTGGTGTCACTTTAAATAATCTCAACCACTGATGGCCGTACAATGCAGGAATTGTTATTGTATGGAAATTAATCTGTACTGGTGTTAACTCAGAGTCACAGGGGGACACAATCCCAAACAGGAGGCTGATAAAGACTGTGGAAATGTTGACACACACACACACAGATTTGCTGCATTCACACCTAGGATCAACATGAACATTTTTGTGATGACAGTGACTCTGACTCCTGGCGCCCACCTCCTCCTCACCTCTTCTTCACCTACTTTTTTCACTTCCTCCCACACTTTATCCTTCTCTTTTCTCTCACTCACTTCTCATCTTTCTCCCTCATCTCCTTCTTTGCTTACAGTTCCTAAACCACCCTATTTGCCTCTTTCTTCACCTCTTTGTAGGTTACCTCCTCCTCTTCTTCAGCTCTTTTCTTGGGCCTTCTCTTTCTTCACCTCTTTTTCTTGCACATGTTCTCCTCCTCCCCCTCCTCCTCCAGCCTCAACTCTTAATCACATCTTTTTCACTTATCAACACCCTCCCTCACACCCTCCTCCTAATCCCATTCACTGAACGGCTCATCTTTTTAAAGTTTTATATTTTTCTCCTCTCCCTCAAGTATTTTCCTTATCTTCTCCCTGCTGCCCCACCTCCTCGCCCTTTCTCTCCCCCTCCTTGTCTTTTCCCTCCTTCTTGTTTCCCTCTTAAGCCTCCTAGTCCTCATTACTTCTTCCCATCTGTGTCCACTCATCTCCTCCCCTTCATTACCTTGTCATATTTGGTGTCCTCTTTTTCCTCCTCGACCCTACCATGTTATTCTTCACTCCATCATTTTCTCTGCATTCTTCACCTCTTTTTGTAAAACCTTCTCACCCACTTGCTTTCTCCTCCCACTCTTCGTGTCCACCTGCCCTCTTTCTTTCCTGCCCTCCTCACTTAAATCTCTCCTCCTTCTCAACCGTAACCCTGTATGTCTTCCTCCATCTTATCATAACCTCTCCCTCAGTCACCTCACCCCCCTCATCCTCACTTCCTTCCCCCTTCCTGAAACTTGTGCCCTGTCTGCAGCTAAATAAAGTTACATAATGTATGTCTTCCTCTTCCTCCACCTTCCTCTCACCTAATCAAACATAGAGCGGAAACTGTCGAACAAACAGCATTGTTAGTTTTAGAAGCTGTACACTGGTTTGGTTACATATTACATGAAAGCGCCTCCTCCCAAAATGTTTGAATATGGAAACAACTGCTCTGTGTTGTCTTCTGTGTAATGAGCTCCCCGTGTGCCTCCGCCACATCTGGGCCATTAATAAAGAATGGGTAAGTAGGGGGGAGAAAGGGGGAGGGTGCCTGGTAGAAAAATAGAGGACACATGAAACACAAAGCAATACAGCCGACAGCGACGCCACGCTTTGAAGCATCTCCCACTGGGTGTGTGCATGTCATTGTGTGTGTGTATGTGTATGTGTACGTGTGTGTGTGTATGTGTACGTGTGTGTATGTTTCAATAAGCTAAGGTAGAGTGAACTCACACGCACAGAGCACCCACAAATGCAGAATAAACAACAGTTTGTCACTGTCACCTGCTAAATTCACAGAGGCAACCGGCTCCCTGCAAGTAAGAGTTCCCAAAAAAGACTATCCCCCACACACACACACACACACACACACACACACACACACACACACACACACACACACACACACACACACACACACATGTGTGTGTGTGTGTGTGTGTGTGGGGGATAGTCTTTTTTGGGAACTCTTNGGTTTCGGCCAAGAATTTCCCATTCGGTGCACCCCTAGTGATAACGTTCTTCAAATGTTTTTGATAACATTGTTAGAATATTATGCCCTACTATGATTAAAACGTTTTCAGCGGGAGGTTTTATTTTGGTTTCCAGAATGTTCTTCTGAAAGGTAGGATAACGTTCTTTAAAAACATTCTTAAAATGTTTGGTGATAACCTTCCTAAAATGTTTTTGACAACATTGTTAGAACATTATGCCCTACTGATCTTAAAATGTTTTCAGCAGAAGCTTTTATTTTGGTTCAGAGAATGTTCTTCTGAAAGGTAGGATAACGTTCTCTAAACACATTCTTAAAATGTTTTTGCTAACATTGTTAGAACATTATGCCCTACTGTTCTTAAAACATTTTCAGCTGCAAGTTAGATTTTCTATGTTGCCAGAATGTTATTATTTTAGAGAAGGATAGCATGGTTTATGTTAAAAAAGTATGCAAATGTTCTGTGGTAACAATTTTCTAAAATATGTTTACATTATTAGAACATAAAGACATAGTATTCCTGTAATTNGTTATCACCAAACATTTTAAGAATGTTTTTAAAGAACGTTATCCTACCTTTCAGAAGAACATTCTGGAAACCAAAATAAAACCTCCCGCTGAAAACGTTTTAATTATAGTAGGGCATAATGTTCTAACAATGTTATCAAAAACATTTGAAGAAGGTTATCACCAAACATTTTAAGAATGTTTTTAGAGAACGTTATCCTACCTTTCAGAAGAACGTTCTGGGAACCAAACAAAAACTTCCCGCTAAAAGCCTTCCTAGAACAATGACTATAACATTCTCAGAATGTTTTTAGAACCAAACATTTCTAGCTGGGTACTCCTACCGTTTATTATCAACAACAACAACCTCACACTGATACTCGTTAAGGTACAAAGAAGCGATGGAGATGGAGGTGCATTGTTATGTACCCATCAGGCCAACAACGGAGTCAATATATTGGCTATTTACCATTACATTTTTTATCTCCTGTATTCAATATGTTGATAAATGATAATGTCAGAATTTTCAACCAACTCTCTATCGCCACAGAGTGGTTTTACATCTTGTAGTTAATTGCTTTTGGTTTAACTTTACTGTTTTGATTCAGTCCTTACGTAGCTACCTGCCCAGCACCAAATGACAAAGTAAGCAAGATTTGTTCTCTATTGATACATTTATGTTAATTTTGTGTATAACTCACCCATTTAAATTATGTTGAGACTTAAAAAGTTAAAATATTAAGGGAGGGGCTGCTTTGAGTGACGGTTTAGGGCCCTCACAGGTCGCTAACCGCTAGCTCCACCTCAGCTCTATTGATGATCCCCTCCTGTCCATTTTTTGTTTAGCCATTAGCCGGTAGTGCGCTGTGTCCTCACTGCAGAGATAGCGACAAAAAGTGCCACATGAAATGAATGTGCCAGTAATTAAACTCTACATTTTGAATAATATTGTGCATCAGCATGCATTCCTATTGTCTATTCTCATACAATGGATTTGATCAACATTTGAAAGCAAATTTGTTTGACCTTTCCTGATTTGTTAACTTTCCCTTTCCCTTTAACATTTGAAGTCATCAGGATAATACCCTTTGAGATGGAGAGAAAGTCTTCACATATTCTATTACAAAAGTGTATTATCCAACTTGGAGGGTATCACAGTTAACTAACGTGAATATTTGTCACTATTATTTGTATTTCATTGCATAACTGTTTATAAACCATGTCACATTGAAATAATCTCTTCAGCACCATGGACAGCAGCATTTCTAAACTCCTAACAGTCAAGTGTCTGCTTTCAGCATTATGAGTGCTCATTCAAAGATTAATTGGATTCAGTTCACTTTCACTTCAAACCATCAAAAAGTGGTAGTGAAACTTCTCCAGGGAATATTTATCTAGTCAAGTTGTATCATGTATCAACAAGTGGCGTGGTCTCCCATCGGGAAACCTGCTGTGATTGAATGTTTTGTTTTGTTGCCGGCTTCCTGTGTCATCGCTGTTATAAAATAATCAACACATATCTGTCAGGATGTCAGCTGGTTTTCACCCTGTGATCAAGTCTGTTTTCTGCTCCGTGTAAGTGTAACAAAACGGCTGTGTACTCTTTAAAAAACGAAATGCTGTGTTATTCATCAGCCTGGGGATAGATGCTATTCACATCTCATCTCTCACTCTGCATGTGTTCTGATTGTCTCTGCTAATCCCGGCTTGTTCAGGCAGGTGGGATGCAAATTCAGTTGCTCTGATTTGAATTTTCACGAGACGGTGATAGTCACTCATTATGTGTAGGCTGCGATAGTGTTGGTTGCATTTGCAAGTACTTTATTTAAATATATATTATATTTTTATAAGCTGCAATAAAATAATGATTGCTGCATCAACCATTCCTCATCACAGGAATATTTAAATCTCCTGTGTTATCAAATGTCTGGTTAAAAAAGCACTGTCACTTTTTGCTTTCCACAATATGAGCTGACTTGGAATCTTTTCAAACTATTTGTTATGATGTTTAGCATGTCTCAAGACAATTTTCTGAAATACCCCCTTAAGTCTCAATTATTTACAGGAGATAAATCGTTACAATTAATATGAAAATACAAAAAAAAGATTTGTATTTATAAAATGTATGCATGGTATTTTGTGTTGAGTAAGATCATTTACAAAAAATAGGATTAACGATAAGTTTGAGGCTGATCCAATGTGTATTCAATGTCTCCCGACCATGCTGCACACCACACGCTGGGAGCAAGTGTGCAAAGACTATAGTTCAAAAGCATTCAGATTAAAGTAAAAAAAAAGATAAAGGTTTAATATATAATGTATGAAACTTCAAGCTTTTGTAATTCCAACCAGAAAGCACACTGGGCCAGGCCATATGGAAAATAGAACATCCAGGATCATTATATGTTTTTATATTAATTGTGGTAAGTAACATCCATGTTCAACATATCAACAAACACATCAGAAATGTAAGGTGTACTTGAGTGCATCCGAATGTGCCGTGGGGGGATTTTGAGCTCAGCAGGTGATTTGGCTCGCACACAATAACCCAAACACATGTTGCTCCTTCTACATGAAGAAGTGCTAATCAGTGAAATCAACCTCACCAGTCTGTACCGGTCTAATCAGACAAACACAATACACCTGTAGCCATGTTTCCATCCAAACATAGCACTAAACTGAACCTCATTTATAGAAAATCAGTTAAATAAATATCTGATAAATCGGCATTTCTATTCACAACCATTATGTGAAAAATTAAAGTGGAGAGCATTGAAATAATCCGCCAGGTGCCATTTTATCATTGCAGAAGCGTATCCAGTGACCTTAGAAACAAAGACAATGATCATGTCTACTGTACTTACCTGCTAAAGGATAACATGAAACTGCATTATTTAGGTTGATCGTCCCATTAGATGGTGATTGGATGTGTTGCTTGTAGGACAGGTAGCCTTCATTTACACTTAAAACATTATGTTTGTACGAATTTTGTACCAGTGTACAATTTTCTCAAAGTTTGAAAGGTGTTGATTTCTGCATTGAGTATGATTTTGCAGGGACTAAACAGCACGGTGTGTGTGTGTGTGTGTGTGTGTGTGTGTGTGTGTGTGTGTGTGTGTGTGTGTGTGTGTGTGTGTGTGTGTGTGTGTGTGTGTGTTGACAGGTAAAACATCTTGGATTTTACAAGACACATTGGTCACCATGTTAAAATCTATTCAGGCGCTGAAACACATTGATGGGTTTTTACCAGGTTCTCTTCTCACTTTTTCTCTCGTCGGAGTGAGTTATGATCACAGCCTTATGAACACAAAATAGGCTGGCGCCCATATGCACACAAACACACCTCAGCCTTGGTCAAAGCCCCAGATGGTCGTAAATCGTCTTTTATGAGCAGGACTTGATGAAAGCGTTTCCCTGGACACTGGGTTTTTTTGCCCTCTGGCAGGCTGTTGGTTTATTTCTCCACACACCAGCGCCTTTATGTGCCATCTCTATCATTCTGCACTGACAAGGACCAGATACAAGCAGCAGTCCGCGTCAAATGTGCATGAATTATTCAGATAAACCCAAAAGCAGGTGCACAGCTCAAAGTTTGAACATTTTAAATGTGCAGAAATATTAGCTATCACTGTATTAGTTTTGTCACTGTTGTCAATTGAACTGATAAGGGTAAAACATATCACAAAATATTGATCTAGTCAACAAAATCCCTTAGTATGTTAAGGAAAAGCTTGTTGCCTTTTTTTGTAGTACGAACAGTGAAAGAGAACCATATACCATAACCATATAATATATCGCTGCAAAGGATCCTATAATTTCTCCTATCTGGTGGCTCTAAGTCTCCGCCATTTTTCATTGCCGTGACACATTTTTGGTCACCTTGTACTGCAGTGAGCGTGTCACTTGGAAAACCAAGCTTCCCCCTACTCTCTCTGCTGATTTGTCAACTCTGAGAAGAAAGACAGGAAGGAGGAGAATGCAGGAGGGAAGAGGTTGATGGAGACGGAGAGGTCTGCAGTCCCCCGAGACTTCGCTGTGCTTCAGATGAGCTTTCAGAGAGCAGACGGAGATAAATAGAGGAGAGAAAGATCGAGATGGAGGTTGATAAACGGGGGGTCTGGGGGTATGAGGGAAGGAGTTGATTAAAAGAAGAAAAAGAAGCAGTGTGGAAGAGATACATTTGAAGAAAAAGAAATAAAAGTGCCCCTAAAACATTTTTAGGGTGCTGCTCTTTCTTCTTTTTCTTTAATTTGCCAGCAGCTCTCTCTGACACGGTGTGAAATAATGTTGCTTTGTCTCTTTCATTCTTTTTCCTATCGCTTCTCTGCTGCTCTAATAGACCTCTGAACAGACCTCCAAACAGACTGTGCTCTAGATAGCACACCTTAACAATGCTGTTAATGACAGGGAAAGAGATTGGAGAAATAAATTCCTAATAAAACAATACTCCTTACCGTTCGATTTAGCCATAAAAAAGGGTTTGCAAGAGCTTAATTTAAAAGCACATTCATTTGCTTGTATAGACAATGAAACTACAGTCAGTCAACTAAATTAAAATCACAAATCATCAAAGTCATTCTTTACCTTTAGACTAGCCTGGTTCCAGATCTTAATCACCATTCATATTTCTCATTTGTTCTTAGACACAAACAGGTCTGTTGTTGCACTCATTGGATGGACGGTTGTCCAATGAATGCTTTAGGATTATCAATAAAGATGTCATTTCCATAGAAATAGAAAAATGTCCTAAAATAGTTGAAAAGATGGACGCCGATGGACAGGATGTTTCATGAAAAACGTTAACTGCTTGTGGTAACCACTACCACAGTTTCTGATGAAAAAAATAATGTTTTAGGGTAAAAAAAAAACATAACACCTATCCAACAGAAATAGGGTATCATGAAAATAATGTCAGACGTAAAAATAACAACATCAAGTGTTCATCAAGCTGGGTATAGACGGCCCTCAAAGGGTAAAGTTTGCTTCATTCGTCCAAGCACAAAGTCTAGACATGGGCAGAGGACGGATCAGCCTCCTCACAGAGACCCAAATGGTGCATTAAGGTGGTCCTCTTCAGCCTCTAAAGTTTAAAATGTCTGTGTCTCACTACAAGAGTTTGCATTGAAACCAACCAGTGGCATTCCAAGACAAATCAGGATCAACAGGGCAGTGTGAGACTCAGTGTGCCTGTGAACTCTGCTTCTGTTGGGTGTCTGCATGTTCCACTATATGCCAGAGTTAGCACCTGTGTGTGTGTCTAAGGAGGCATCCACATTGGAGCAGGGCAATTTGTTTTCTGTGATGCGTGACCTGTCACAACATGAGGCAAGCAGAAAAAGCCTTGGGCTGAAGTTGCAATTCAAACCTTTTTATCCCATTCTCACAGTGCCTGTAGTCTCTAATTTCACCCAAAATTATTCCATGATGCCTATAAATCGTGAATGTAATAGCTTTGTGGTGAAGGCAGGGTGTATTCTGCGCTGGCTGGATGCACAGCGGGGACACTGGGACCCCACAGAGCCCTTTAGCTCTTATTATTTACATCCTGCTGGGGCTCTTTCATTGGTTCAGTTGATGTGAGTGATGACCACCTGAACACAAACACCTGAGAAGCACAAAATGGCTCCCTGATAAAGTACATCCTGATAGTACAAGTCTATAAGAGATGTTTTAAATTAGATTTTCCACTTTCCATTGGTGCAAAAGCTAGCACCTCAACTCAAGGTTCAACTCTTTCTATCCTCGTCCCTCTTCCTGATGTTTCTTTTTCTCAGTTGCCCTTATCTCTTGTTGTGTGCAAACTTGGCCAAGGGTCAACACATTTTATACAGGAGGGAAACTATTCCTCCGAGTCTCTCCCTCTGGCTCTCTTTGTTTTAGCAAAGGCTAATTGGATCTCTCATTAACAGTGTAGCAACCTTCAGCTGTTAATGATGTGGAACTTTTTGATTTGGCTACAGGCTGAACAGAGGAGTAGGGAAGTTTATCCGCTACGTCGGGATCAAATTAGGGAGGTGTGGACGCAGTGCTGAGGAGGAAGTGGTGTTTCCCCTCTTCATTTTGTTGTGTTTGCTGCCGTTAAACCGGCCCCAGGGGGATTTATCTGAGATGCATTATGCAGTTTGCCCTTTGACAGAGACACTTTTTAATTCTGTGCAACCTATGTCAGTCAAATAAAGGTTAAGCAAGTTGAATAGACTTTCTTTTAATATCAGTGCAAGCTTAACGGAAAGGGGCAAACACTCTTACTGATTGGTTATGTCTGTAGTTCCTTATATTCTTCATATAAAACCTACAGTAGAGGGTTTTGTGTCACACAGACAGACATCACTCTGTTTGTAGAGCTGGACGGATGGTGATGTGAAATCTGTTAACAGCCATCACACACTTCACTGTGAGCACCCTTCACTAAATGACTGGCTGCCCTTCTGCGCACTCACACTGTCAGCTGTAATGGCATTTAACCAACCAGCTATATGGGCCCGAGTGTGTGTGTGTGTGTGTGTGTGTGTGTGTGTGTGTGTGTGTGTGTGTGTGTGTGTGTGTGTGTGTGTGTGTGTGTGTGTGTGTGTGTGTGTGTGTGTGTGTGTGTGTGTGTGTGGCATCACTTTGTGGATACAGTGGCAGTTTCTTTAAATATTTATTTCATGTAGGTCTATTCTGACATCTGGGAACATATATTAAGTGGTTTTTGACCTTTCAGGCCGATGGAAAATAAACCAGAGGGCTATTCATGTCCTTTTTTATTATTTGAGGCATAGTGTATCTCCTATTGTATTCTCCTTTTATTGTAACTTGACATTTGGCTCTTTCACTCCTAAGAGGTTAGGTCAAGAGTGTGTTCACTGTGAATGTCGGAGCCACTGACAAAAAAGTGTAACATCTTTTTCTTATTTAAACTACTGAGCTACTTCACATTTCAAGTGCTACAATAATTTTTGTGGCAAAGAAAAATTACAAAATAATTTAACTATTTTATTTTATTAATTTGCCCAAAAAAACCAAATAGACGAATATAAGTTAAACACAGCCTTGACTGATAGCACTATTATATTTGTATCCCAAATGTCCTATATCACAATATCATTTATTATTTTGACCACAATAATCTTGCAATGAAAACCTGATATTATGAAAGCCCACATTAACCTAATATTTGTGTGCTCAATTTAAACGTTATGTTCCAGGACCAGGTTGTGGTGACTCACACTTTAAACAAATACATGTTATCTATAGTTTCACACCTTCACTCATTAACTGCTGACTCCTCACTATTCATAACCAGTCGGTAGGGCGGCAATTTATCAACTGCATCAGTTACATCAACAACTTGAGGTAAGACCACTAAGGTTTGTATTCATTAAATCAAACCTTAGAGTTATCGTCGTTTGAATCGAAGCTCGACACTAATGTAGCCCCGTCTGCCCGGGAACTAAAATGTATTCAGGTCTATTGCTCAGCCAATGACACACTGTACAGAGTGCTGACTACAGCAGATCATGTTCTCTCAACAGCATGAGGGGAGCTACTGAACTGTTAGCTTAGCAGCCAGTGGACAGCTGCATTGTGTTTGGATATGCAAGTGCAGACAACTGTTTATGATCAAATTAGAATGTATCTGTAGAGTGAGACTTACAAGTGGAAAAGAGTTCGATACGCTTGCAGTCCAGACGGGCTGCAAATTGTATTCATTAAAAATAACAATAGTCGTTGCAAGGGCATCTGATTTGTACTCTGAGTTCAGTATTTTTAGTTTCCTCCAGTACATATCTATATAACATTTTCAGGAGAAAGGGCTTGTAGTTTGCGAAACAGGTCTAATGTTTGTCCGCTCTTTGATGATCACTTTTCGTGAGCTCTTTGCCCAAGGAGTCATCCTCATGATGTTAAAAGGTTTTGAAGTTGCTTTGGAGATACACCTGCAGTGCAGAGCAGTCTCTTATGACTCCATTAACCTAATTCTGGTCATTAATATGGAAGACTCCAAGACGCATGCAACAAGCAATAAATCAAAACAGACCTTGAGAGGTCGAGCTGTTGAGACTCTTTTCTTCGATGCACTTCAAAGCGCTCCACAGGGTCTGAGCTGGCTACCTGGAGCTGCTTTACCTCCAGGATTCTAAACACACCTTGTTGCACAACATCAAAATCAAACCTCCTCGCTTACTTCAGAATAAATATCTTTTCTCTTTGGCTTTATCATTTGGTTCACTGATCTTTAATTTAAACTGAAAGGTGATTTAATCTGTGATATTTTAGAGTTTGTAGTTTAAGTTTAGCAGTTGAAATTGATACCTTTTTGTCAAACATGCAGTAAACACATTTGTTTTCTGTTGCTTATTGATCTGAAATCTCCATCCTTAGATTCAATCCATCATTCGCTTAGATTTTGGTTCAAACTCTCCGATCTGTTCAATGTCAAAGTTGCAGGATGCATGAGTTTATAAGGACTGATCAGAACATCTGATTATTAGGTTCACGCTGTTCTTTAGTGATTTGATCTCGGAAAATAGCTTAAATACCCAGAAAACTCAGACCACAGAGGAAGTTAGAGCTTGGGCATAACAACACATCTCTGAATTCAGGGTACTTTTTCTGCCACTGCAAATTGCAGTTTTTAATTCCCTGCAGATCTTTTACATTTCGCCCTGACCTTTTTAAAATGACCAGGAAATGGGAGGTGTATTCATTTCCCCCCTCTCATTGTTGCTTCTTCCTCCAAATTATCATTTGACCTTCACTGCTGGCCGAATTCCTCTCCGCAGCTCAGTAAGGATGCTTGGGTGCAGTCGACACACGTAAAGTCAAAAAGACTGGTTTCAAAGTATTTGCTCCAAAAAGAAAATGCAAAAATAATTTGAGAATATATAGTAGAATAGTTGCTGTTTTACTAAAAATTACTCATACAAATACTACAGGAAGACGGTTAAAAACAGAAAGACATATTTATATTTATTTTTTGGTTGAGCAAGACTTGAGCTGGTCTTGTTTTAAAGTGGATCTTCTCTGTTGGGTGTGGTCTCTAATTCTTGTAACCACACTCATGTATGATCACAGTATGGTGCACTGGTTGTACTTGCACAATGGGTGTGGTAGAGGTAGAAAAAGCTAACCGTGAAACAGCAGAACAAGGATTAGGTGCCTAGGTGTGGTTTCTCTTGAAATCCTGAATGATTTCTGAACAAACACTATTGACGACGCCTATATTACACATTGGAAATACATGAAAGGGTTTGTTGTACAAGCTGAATGTGCTTTGTTGCATCCATGCAAAAGCTGCAATGAAGGACATGAAAAAGCAAAAGGAATTCACAATGTACATTTTGATATCTGCTAAATTTCTAGACATCAAAACTGCAATCTGGGAAAGAAAGAAGCTTTCTTCAAAATGTAATTGAGCTGTATGGCAGACATTTCACAAAGATAGGCGCTCGTGTTGGTGATCAACTCAGGTCAAGTTTACCGAAAGTCATACACACATAGTTTCTCATTTTTACAAACTTAAAACACACCTCTATAAGATCATTTACATAATTTGTATATGATTAATAGACACTTTTTAAGGGAGATTAAAGTCATTGTGCTAAACAATTTTCTTGCAAAAAGTCTCCTTTAAAAAGGTACCCAACAAACCATGCTATAATATAAGACTGTTTATACTGATTGATTTTACCAGTCAATATCTTTGAGGCATATGCATTTTTCTTAAAAGATGGTATTCACTGTAATAGAAGGGAAATATTTGAAGAGTTATGATAATTGGCTTATTACAGATTTGCCGTTGAGATTGAGTGGCTATTGTTTTAGATTGATTTGAAATAGGGTTTCTTTCTTTATTGTCATTATTAGTCTAGCAGATATGTGAAAGAATTGTGCTTTTGATGATAAAAGCATGACATTTGGCACACTGTTAGAGCATGCCCTAAGGAAGATTTTTGGCTATAGGGCCATCGCAAATTTGTCCAATGGCGCCATTTTGAAAATGGCCGCCATTGGTTGTTATTTTACCAGTAGTTTAGGATCTAGACCACCTAGGATCTTGATTCTGGTGGCTAATCCTACATTTTCAACATGCTAGAATGTAGCTAACTATATGTATCTGGTATTCAGGGAACAAAATACACAGTAAACCTTTAACATATTTATTATGGTGAAGTCATACATGTTACATCATATATATGAAATATTACAGGTTTTCAACTAAATGCAGACTTAGTTCTGAAAACACAGTCCACCACAGTGGCAAAGGGCACTGCACTGAATTGCTACCTTGACACATTCAGGAGGAGTTCACGATAGGCCTGGGTCGATTGGGCTGCTGTGATTGCCGGCTACTACCACATCCGTGTCAACTGTGCGTATTGACACCTTGCTATACCCTTCCTTCACAGCATCTCCTAGGTGCAGTAGGATGCGGGTATCAGCCTCCTCATGTGTTCATGTTGCAAGTACTGATTATTTATTTGCCAGTGTTGAGGTCTGTCACACTGGTTGCCAGGAAGAAGAACAGTTCAGCCTTCAATGCGCAGAAATTCTGGCCAGTTTCCAGGAATGACACTGGATGGCTCAACACGTCTATGAACTCCCTTCCCTCTCTTGCTGCGTGTTTCAGCCTTCAGACTTTCGGGGAAATATTCATCCCACACGACATCAATTCTGCTGACATGCTCCAGCTGAGACAGGATGTATGGTGAGAACGCTTTCTGCGCATAATAAAAAAACGTCTTAGCAGCACCAGGTCGTAGCATGTTCACAAGAGTAGCCCCATCAAGGATGAGGCATTAACTGTGTGGTGGGATGCATTCTCTTGTAAAGAAATCAGGTCCTCCAAACAGCCCACCAAGTCTGACTTGGTACCAGTTCTGAGCTTGCCCATTTGTGACAATGATGATGGACATGCCTGGTTTTCAAGTTTATTATATTTCACGTAATTAATCCCAAAAAACTCATCCAGACTTCCATCACGTATTAATAAACTTGAAAACCAGGCATGTCCATCATCATTGTCACAAATGGGCANAACACTTTCTGTCATCTCAGGCCTCAATAACATCCTGAAAACATTTGCAGAATGTTGCTTGGAGAATGTTCTTCATTTGTTATCATGTAACATTAAAGGAACATTTTATAAAACCCTTTCTGTCATCTCAGGCCTCAATAACATCCTGAAATGTTTTTCAGAATGTTGCTTTGACATTTTTTTTCATTTGTTATCATGCAACATTGAGGGAACGTTTTATAAAGAACATCTTTAATGTGTTACCCAACAACGTCCAAAACAAATCCTTAGAATGTTGCAAGGAAAACGTTCCACCTTTGTTAACATATCACATTAAAGGAATGTTTTATAAAAAAACTTTCTGTCATCTCAGGCCTCAATAACATCCTCAAAACATCCTCTGAATGTTGCAGTTAAAACGTTATGTCTTAGTTAACCTTAAACCTTATAGGAACATTATTTGAAAAAATAAACATCCTAAAAATGTTCTTTGAACATCAGATTAAAACTTTTCTTTAAAACCTTATTAGAACCAATAGGTAACGTTAGCCAAAGTTGTGAGAACGTTCCCCGCTAGCTGGGTAGTCACTATCTGACATTGATGCTTGTGTATAAACTGGAGTTTCGGCTACTCAGATAAACTATACTGCTCTCATCAAGAGATTTATTCTGCTTCTAATTTAAAATTGGGTTGAAATACCACCTCACACACGCATTGGTTGTATTGCTGAATGTCACTTTACAGCCAGGCTGACCTAGATAAAGCCTCGGGGAGGAAAAGTGTCCTGCACCTTCAGACTGAAGCCATGTTTCAGTTTTAATTAGAGGGAAGAACTTTATCTCCCTCTCAGTCCTTCTCTCCCTCGCTCTGTTCCCTTCAGCCACCTGGCCGAGGCAGCAGCAGAATGTAAATTGGGGTTTGGGCTTTAATTGGATACTGTACATGCTGGGAAGGATCTACACACACACTCACACAGACCTGCTGTCTCATATTGAAAGGTTGTACTGGAGGATACTGGCAGAAGATCGCTGGACAAGGGAAGCTCGGAAAAGCCAAGCAAATTGGCTGTGATGTTCCAATGTACCTTGATTTGTTTTACCTCCTTAATGGAGACAGTGTGCAGTTTGGACATGCTTGAAAATAAGGGTCAGCAGTTTATGGATATCTGTTAATAGAAATACAGTAGTTAAATAACTGACTGTACAACAGAAACCAAAGAAAACGTCAGAAACGACTCCATGCGTCATTATTGAAACCAACTAATCCAATTTTGTTACTATTCATTTGTCAACTGCCTTTGTATCTACAAACACTTAAAAAAACCCGGACTAATCAACACAGTTTCCAGGCAACCATGTGGACACTCCATGCACTTCTATACTAGCTTTTTTGAGTACAAAAGTATGGTGGCCCACAGGTGCAAACGTGTTACAATGGCCCAACACATTTCCATTGGGAGAGACGTACTGCATATTCAAAAGCTATAACACAAATGTGCCAAAACACATGCAAATGAAGAAACATCTTCACCAACTTGACAACACATGCCCAGCGTTTACTAAAAAAGCTGCAAAAACGAAACGAAACGCTGCAAAAACGAAACGCTGCAAAAAGCAAAACACAACGGAAACCAGGGGACATTAAAAAAGTGATGCACACAGCTGGGACCAGAGCACTTTTTTTTACATTTGTTGTAAAGTTTGCCAACAGTCACTGGAAACCTACCTAAAATGTAAGTTTTGTTGCGTTATTTGAACAATGTGATTGCATAATTATTTCCAATATTATTGGAGATCTGCTGTAAGTTAGCTAGCTTACATAGTTATTTCAAATAAAATACAATAAATACTTTTAACAAATGCAAATCGAAGAATATTTGTTAAAAATTATTACAAGTTACTGTATCTATTAACGTACATTTACCATCTATACCCAGAATATACCCAGTGAGTAACCAGAAAAGACAGTGATTGGGTGAAGTGTGAAAAGCACTGTGAAAAGCACTGGAGGTCA
>NW_011350604.1:181078-186581 GCF_000735185.1 Notothenia coriiceps
AGCGGGGAACGTTCTCACAACTTTGGCTAATGTTACCTATAGGTTCTAATAAGGTTTTAAAGAAACATTTTAATCTGATGTTCAAATAACCTTTTTAGGATNTAGCCCTTATTAGAATCATTTGGTCCTTAAAGTTGTAAAATGCACTAAAACCCAAATCTAGATTTATTTTCTGTCTCCATTCATTCTACTGAGCCGAGAGTGGGAGCTCGGGGGGCGGGGCTTAAGGGGCCCATGCTCTGTGAGCGCACATACGGGTTCTTCTGCTGTGACAGCTAAGCATGATGGGTAATCTGTGACGTTTCGCTCTCTCAAAAGTTGGGCCATTTTGTCCTCATGCGCCAATGAGCAGCTCTCATAGGAGAGAAGGAGACCCCGCCTCCGACGCTGTATCCAGTTCTTATTATACATCCATGCACTATCCTTCCAATCAATATGCCAATACGTGGATTTGAAATCAGGATAATGACATTTTGGGTGATTAATACAATTTGATTGAAGTTAGGAAACTAAAACACTTGATAGAGTGTTGGGTACATTTTTATGGGTACATATTTGGCCTGTCTCTTAACACATAATCAATATAGTGACTTTTTTTGTTCCTGGTGGTGATATGTGCCCACCATTGGGAATTATCGCTGTAAATAGTGCGCTGCAATATTGTCCACATTACCAATAAAGAAATGAATATCACGCTAACTTAATCAAGTTGCAATAACTGCAATTACATGTTGAATAGTTTAAAAACATCTGAGATTTGGCACATCATAAATTGATGTAAGCAAGTAAGTTCAAAGGGAAGTAGGTCTAACAACAAGGCAAGACAATAAATCCAAATGAATATCAAAGATTGCTATTATTCTGTTTTGGTTTCAATCAACTTTCCCCTGATATCCTGTCTCCAAAATCATACATGTATGTGTATAAATACAGTGGTCATATGTCACACAGAAACAAACAGACAAAGTAAACAGCACATTTACTTACTTCATTAACCTTTTTTTCACTAAACTGTGTCATACCCACTTAACGGGAAGAAACTCATCTAACTGACGATATTAACCATTTTTAGCTAAATGAAACACAAGAGTAATACAAAGCCTATGAATTAGCACTAAGTGACTTAGCACAGAACTCCCTGTAGAAATATTGTATTACTTATCGGATCTGCACAAACAAGATATCGGATGAAAGCTGAGATTCCACAGATTCTAGAGGTAAAAGTATCATCAGTGTGCGACCAAAACTCAGGGCAGCAAAGACAAACCCAGACAACATACAACGTAGCTTTACTGAGCCAAAACGGCAAATATGTCTTACCTTTGCTGTTTTGCTGATCAAAAGTTGTGTTCAATGGCATTAAATGGCGAAAATATTCGTTGTGTCCAAACGGCGGTACTACAATTTCCGTATCACTGGGCCCAGAAAGACTTTTCCCCATTGACTAACATTGGGAAAGAGACGTCTGTAAATCAGCAGTATACTTTTTTTTAAACTAAATAAACTACCCAGTATGAACTATTTCATAGCCCTTATTAGAAACCTCATGACTGGTCCCTTAAAAGTTCGTAAAACTCGACACTAAAACCCAAATCTAGATTGATACTCTTGCTGCGCTCCAATTCATCTCTCACTGAGCGAGAGTGGAGCTCGGGGGGCGGGGCTAAGGGGCCCATGCCTCTGTGGAGCGCACATACGGGTTCTTCTGCTGTGAGCAAGAGCATGTCCGATAAAACGCATGACTGAAGGTATCCAATGATGGACTCACATATAAAGATACTGATAATCATCATTCTTTTTGATAACAAACAGAAGATTTCATATAACAGAAACAATAACAGTTCCGGCTTTATTGGAGAAGGGCGTGCGCATGACTACCTCCTTCGAGATAATGTTTGATGGAATGGTTAGGAAACCCCCCTCGATTCTAATTGCTTCCTAACGGTTCACAACAGATTGTCAACTCATCCAAAACGACCGAGCGGGGACACGAGATATGGCAAATCGCACCCAAATGACCCGCAAGAAGTGTTTTTTCTTTTGTTAACCACGTCGAGGCAGCGTCAAGAAGGAAAAAGAAGGATTACTAACTTGAGTATAAGTGCCCAAAGACTATCCAGAACTTCCACGAATATAAGTAGAGAACAAGGGATACCATTGTGTGATTCATTATTTGAGTTGAAATACTGTAGCTAGAGTGTTAGTTAGTTAATACAAAAAAGCTATGAATAACATAAATCCTATGCAATCAGGAAAAAGAAGATTTTCTCTATAATACAAGAATATGTGTCACAGCGTATAATCCAGGCGCTCTAAGCACACCATTATATACATATATATACATCCAGCGCAGTACGGCAAATAAAGTCTGACACTTATACCGAGGCTTAAACTGTGCATGCAATCATAACATCACACACACAATAACACACTAGAGACAGAGAAGCTGCCCAGTGTCTCGCTTAAAACACTGTGCGATAAGTGTAACTATCTCTAGCTATCTAGGAACATATACATATGAGAGTGGGGCGTTGTTTGCGTCACTGGTCTCCACGATTCGATTCGATTACGATTATCTCTTCTTCGATTCGATATCCCGATGGGCATAAATAATGCGTTGCATCCTCACCCTTTTTCCTCATACCTACTGCACATGGGTTATTTACATCAGAATGATTACACTGGAGTAAGATAAATAGTGAAGCTCCCTCTTCTACTTAGTTTTAGAAAGAGTGCGTCCAGAAATCAATAAGCATCAAATAGAATCTGACATTGAATATAAAACCCAAAATAAATAAAATGATAGTAGGTCTAGGCCTCCCGATATCTGTGTGTGAAGTTGATTCCATCCTCAAAAACTAAAAAACTAATACTTCTGGGCAGTCTAGCTGCAAGCTTCTAAAGGCAACCGGTCTTACTCTCTTCCAACNGTCACTTTGAAATGATTACTGATAATCCATCATTCCATTTTTGTCAAAAACTGAGATTTCATATTAGCTGCTATTAGAGCTACAACCCAGCTTCCGGTTTTGGGCAAACAGCGTGCGCATCACTCTCAATCCTCAATGGTAATGTTTAGATGGATTTAGGAACTTCCCCTCGATTATATTGGCTCTGACGGTATGACATCACTTACGCGACTCTGGGATTTGTAGTCTTTCTAGTTACGTATTTTTCATAGTCTTATATTTCAACAGTTTTACGACAAACTGACTTTTTTTGACATGGAAACGATTTTTTTTTAAGATTGACAAACATCATATGTGTAATTCATGACACAATTCCAATCTACTATCCCATCATTCAAGGGTGGTTTTCACTATAAGTAATTCTTTTTTTTGTTGGACGGACACTGTAATTAACTTCTTTTTTTTTTACTATGTTCAATCTGAATTTACTTTAAAATAAAAAAATACTATATTGATTCTGCCTCTTCTACATCCAACTCACAGGTTTATCATTGCTTTGAAAAAAAAGATTATTAAAAAACAGGCTCAGGGCTTAACAGGTTAAGGATGATAGTTATAGGACATTTTTATCTGTAAATGTAAATTGGAGAAATATTATTAGTGTAATTCAGTGGGAATGCTGACACAGCATTCCAACTATCTGTTATGCTACGCACAAAATTATTTATTATTCTGCCGGGTTATTTTGCGCTGCTTCTTCTCCCACATTGAACATCGCAGAAACTCAGTTCAAACATCAAAACGTTCAGCGCGATCGGGAATCAATGGCTATTACTTTTATCATTCATAACTTTCATAATTCCAGAGATATATCCCATAATTCATCACATTTTTAACATTGAAGTCAATGGAGAGCTCTTCAGACTTCAACAATCTTTATGCAACTTCAACTGCTAACTGCTCCTTCTTCAACTGCTAACTGCTCCTTCATACTTTCACTCATAAACCTCATTCCAACTTTAAAATGTTACACATCTTTATATACAGACATAATTTGTCATGACAAACGTAGGAAAACATCTCGTAGCTTGAAAGATAAAAAAAACTAAGCAAAAATAATTAAACAAAATGCCTCTTGAGGGCATGAAGTGACAAAAACGTTCAACATGACTTTGACCTTTAGTTAATCTGCCAAAAAGGCCACATTATTAACCCAAAAGTACACTTCAGATGCTCAAGTTCCTTGACATGCTTCACGCTTTGAAATTTCACCGGTATCTGTTACGGTTCTTCAACAAAACGGTCACATGTAACAGGTTTATCTCTCATTCAGAACAATGAAAATGCTTTCCTCTCACTAATCACCATGGAAACCTTTGATCTCTGGACACATCGTTAGATCAAATATAAAACACCTGTGTCATGGAACACAATGTCATAACTCCAATTTACATAATTAGGCAGCAGACTAATGACGTGGTCACTGGAGTTTAACAGATTGTCTCAGCCTATTCTTTTCCGTCTGATGGAGACTTCAAACTGACTTCAACATATGGGCTCAGAACAGTCTCATAATCAGAAGGATTCACACTTGTATTTCATGATCCGCAAAAGGATTCACACTAGGGCTGAACGATTAATCGATTTTAAATCGAAATTTGAAATGATGCGATTATCAAATCGCAAAGCCTGCGATTTTTTTTACAATTTTTTCCCAAAATTGTGTAGCCCTAATTCACACTTGTATTTCCGGATCCACACTTGTGTTTTTCAATGCACACACAAATGTGTTCCGTTTCATATACATGTAAATAAAATCGAAATACAGAAAAAAGTTTTACATATGTAATTTTGATCCCCACATATTTATTTTCCGTTTAAAACCTCTGAACCTGCAAACACAAACCGCTTTCTGTGCATGGATCGCTGTGCATTCGTGTGTGTTTTTTTTGAGACTCCCCTGACGGTCAGCCGATTCGTACTTGTAATTTGTTCTATCTATAGCCAATCAGATGTCTCCTCAATTCTAAGCCAATAACATGAGCGCGCCCCCACAAGGGTAGATTTCTTGCGTTCATGACGTAGCACATCATGTACGCATTTTGCGCTGTCCGGAGCTGACAGGTCCATGGAGCTTGCCTGCAGGTGCTAATCTCAGGACACCTCCACTCTCAGTACATTGACACTTTCCGAGCAGGAAATGCATGCAAATACAAGCCTTTATATTATTAAGGTACAGCGCCACTTTCCGAACCATTGATGAATGCTTGTGTGTACACAAAAACGGCAGGCAAAACCGTTTTAGATGTGTGTTTCCTGTATGGCGAATACAGCTGCTTTATGTATGTCTGTATGAAGCTGTTGTGAGTGTGGAGGGAGCAGCTACAGGTTAGCTTAGCCTAATCGATCAGTGCACTACGAAGACAGTGCTAGACAGTGAACTGTCAATGGGGGGGAGCCCCGCCGGTCATTATCGGCCGATATTCACTCTTAATAGTTTGATTGGTGCTCTCTATAAAGGCCGATCCGGAGAGCTGGATCTGATCGATATCGACGTAAACGCGAGTGAAGTAGGCTATAACCGGAGGCGAGAG